>NC_092769.1:19364927-19637099 GCF_047496795.1 Chiloscyllium punctatum
CAACCTAACTCTGTCAATGTAACACACCCTGCAAAGAGCAGACTGACCCCACTCTGTCAATGTAACAGACCCAGGTTTGAGCACACTGACCCCACGCTGTCAATGTAAACCACCCAGGAAAGAGCAGACTGACCCCACTCTGTCAATGTAACACACACAGGGAAGAGCAGACTGACCCCACTCTGTCAATGTAACACACCCAGGGAAGAGCAGACTGACCCCACTCTGTCAATATAACACACCCAGGGAAGAGCAGACTGGCCCCACTCTGTCAATAAAACACCCCCAGGGAAGAGCAGACTCACCCCACTCTGTCGATGTAACACCCCCAGGGAATAGCAGACTGACCCAACTCTGTCAATATAACACACCCAGGGAAGAGCAGACTGACCCCATTCTAGCAAAGTAACACACCCAGGGAAGAGCAGACTGACCCCACTCTGTCACTGTAACACACCCACGGAAGAGCAGACTGACCTCACTCTGTCAATTTAACACCCCCAGGGAAGAGCAGACTGACCGCACTCTTTCAATGTAACAGACCCAGGGAAGAGCAGACTGAGCACACTCTGTCAATGTAACACACCCAGGGAAGAGCAGACTGACCCCACTCTGTCAATGTAACAGACCCAGGGAAGAGCAGACTGACCCCAATCTGTCAGTGTAACACACCCAGGGAAGGGCAGACTGACCCCCCTCGGTCAATGTAACACACCCAGGGAAGAGCAGACCGACCCCACTCTATCAATGTAACCCACCCTGGAAAGAGCAGACTGACCCCACTCTGTCAATGTAACACTACCAGGAAAGAGCAGACTGACCCCACTGTGTCAATGTAACACACCCAGGGAAGAGCAGACTGACCCCACTCTGTCAATGAAACTCACAAAGGGAAGAGCAGACTGACCCCATTCTATCAAAGTAACACCCCCAGGGAAGAGCAGACTGACCCCACTCTGTCAATGTAACACACCCAGGGAAGAGCAGACTGACCCCACTCTGTCAATGTAACCCACCCTGGAAAGAGCAGACTGACCCCACTCTGTCAATGTAACACTACCAGGAAAGAGCAGACTGACCCCACTGTGTCAATGTAACACACCCAGGGATGAGCAGACTGACCCCACTCTGTCAATGAAACTCACAAAGGGAAGAGCAGACTGACCCTTCTCTGTCAATGTAACACACCCAGGGAAGGGCAGACTGACCCCACTCTGTCAACATAACCCACCCAGGAAAGAGCAGACTGACCCCACTCTATCAATGTAACACACCCAGGGAAGAGCAGACTGACCCCACTCTGTCAATGTAACACCGACAGGGAATAGCACACTGACCCCTCTCTGTCAATGTAACCCACCCAGGAAAGAGCAGACTGACCCCACTCTGTCAATGTAACACTCCCAGGAAAGAGCAGACTGACCCCACTGTGTCAATGTAACACACCCAGGGAAGAGCAGACTGACCCCACTCTGTCAATGTAACACACCCAGTGAAGAGCAGACTGACCCCACTCTGTCAATATAACACACCCAGGGAAGAGCAGACTGGCCCCACTCTGTCAATGTAACACACGCAGGGAAGAGCAGACTGACCCCACTGTGTCAATGTAACACACCCAGGGAAGAGCAGACTGAACCCACTCTGTCAATGTAACACACCCAGGGAAGAGCTGACTGGCCCCACTCTGTCAATAAAACACCCCCAGGGAAGAGCAGACTCACCCCACTCTGTCGATGTAACACCCCCAGGGACGAGCAGACTGACCCAACTCTGTCAATATAACACACCCAGGGAAGAGCAGACTGACCCCATTCTATCAAAGTAACACCCCCAGGGAAGAGCAGACTGACCCCACTCTGTCAATGTAACACACAGGGAAGAGCAGACTGACCCCACTCTGTCAATGTAACACACCCAGGGAAGAGCAGACTGACCCAACTCTGTTAATGTAACACACACATGGAAGAACACACTGACCCCACTCTGTCAATGTAACACACTCTGTAAAGAGCAGACTGACCCCACTCTGTCAATGTAAAACACACAGGGAAGGGCAGACCGACCCTACTCTAACAATGTAACACACCCAGGGAAGAGCAGACTGACCCTTCTCTGTGAATGCAACACATCCAGGGAAGGGCAGACTGACCCCATTCTGTTAATTTAACACCCCCAGGGAACAGCAGACTGACCCCACTCTTTCAATGTAACACACACAGGGAAGTGCAGACTGACCCCACTCTGTTAATGTAACTCACCCAGGGAAGAGCAGACTGACACAACTCTGTCAATGTAACACACCCATGGAAGAACAGACTGACCCCACTATGTCAATGTAACACACCCTGTAAAGAGCAGACTGACCCCACTCTGTCAATGTAACACACACAGGGAAGAGCTGACTGACCCCACTCTGTCAATTTAACGCACCCAGGTTTGAGCACACTGACCCCACTCTGTCAACGTAACACACACAGGGAAGGGCAGACCAACCTAACTCTGTCAATGTAACACACCCTGCAAAGAGCAGACTGACCCCACTCTGTCAATGTAACAGACCCAGGTTTGAGCACACTGACCCCACGCTGTCAATGTAACCCACATACGAAAGAGCAGACTGACCCCACTCTGTCAATGTAACACACACAGGGAAGAGCAGACTGACCCCACTCTGTCAATGTAACACACCCAGGGAAGAGCAGACTGACCCCACTCTGTCAATATAACACACCCAGGGAAGAGCAGACTGGCCCCACTCTGTCAATAAAACACCCCCAGTGAAGAGCAGACTCACCCCACTCTGTCGATGTAACACCGCCAGGGAATAGCAGACTGACCCAACTCTGTCAATATAACACACCCAGGGAAGAGCAGACTGACCCCATTCTAGCAAAGTAACACACCCAGGGAAGAGCAGACTGACCCCACTCTGTCACTGTAACACACCCACGGAAGAGCAGACTGACCTCACTCTGTCAATTTAACACCCCCAGGGAAGAGCAGACTGACCGCACTCTTTCAATGTAACAGACCCAGGGAGGGGAAAATGAGCACACTCTGTCAATGTAACACACCCAGGGAAGAGCAGACTGACCCCACTCTGTCAATGTAACAGACCCAGGGAAGAGCAGACTGACCCCAATCTGTCAGTGTAACACACCCAGGGAAGGGCAGACTGACCCCCCTCGGTCAATGTAACACACCCAGGGAAGAGCAGACCGACCCCACTCTGTCAATGTAACACACCCAGGGAAGAGCAGACTGACCCCACTCTGTCAATGTAACCCACCCTGGAAAGAGCAGACTGACCCCACTCTGTCAATGTAACACTACCAGGAAAGAGCAGACTGACCCCACTGTGTCAATGTAACACAGCCAGGGAAGAGCAGACTGACCCCACTCTGTCAATGAAACTCACAAAGGGAAGAGCAGACTGACCCCACTCTGTTAATGTAACACACCCAGGGAAGAGCAAACTGATTCCACTCTGTCGATATAAAAAACCCAGGGAAGAGCGGACTCACCCCACTCTGTCAATGTAACCCACCCAGGGAAGAGCAGACTGACCCTTCTCTGTCAATGTATCACACCCAGGGAAGAGCAGACTGACCCCATTCTATCAAAGTAACACCCCCAGGGAAGAGCAGTCTGACCCCACTCTGTCAATGTAACACACAGGGAAGAGCAGACTTATTCCACTCTGTCAATGTAACACACCCAGGGAAGAGCAGACTGACCCAACTCTGTCAATGTAACGCACACATGGAAGAACAGACTGACCCCACTCTGTCAATGTAACACACTCTGTAAAGAGCAGACTGACCCCACTCTGTCAATGTAACACACCCAGGGAAGAGCAGACTGGCCCCACTCTGTCAATAAAACACCCCCAGGGAAGAGCAGACTCACCCCACTCTGTCGATGTAACACCCCCAGTGAAGAGCAGACTGACCCAACTCTGTCAATATAACACACCCAGGGAAGAGCAGACTGACCCCATTCTAGCAAAGTAACACACCCAGGGAAGAGCAGACTGACCCCACTCTGTCACTGTAACACACCCACGGAAGAGCAGACTGACCTCACTCTGTCAATTTAACACCCCCAGGGAAGAGCAGACTGACCGCACTCTTTCAATGTAACACACACAGGGAAGAGCAGACTGACCCCACTCTGTTAATGTAACACACAGGGAAGAGCAGACTGACCCCACTCTGTCAATGTAACACACCCAGGGAAGAGCAGACTGACCCCACTCTGTCAATGTAACCCACCCTGTAAAGAGCAGACTGACCCCACTCTGTCAAAGTAACACATACAGTGAAGGGCAGACCGACCCCACTCTGTCAATGTAACACACCCAGGGAAGAGCTGACGGACCCCACTCTGTCAATTTAACGCACCCAGGTTAGAGCACACTGACCCCACTCTGTCAATGTAACACACACAGGGATGAGCAGATTGACCCAACTCTGTCAATGTAACCCACTCAGTTAAGAGCAGACTGACCCCAATCGGTCAATGTATCCTTCCCAGGGAAGAGCAAACAGACCGCACTCTGTCAATGGAACACACCCAGGGAAGAGCAGACTGACCCAACTCTGTCAATGTAACACACTCAAGGAAGAACAGACTGACCCCACTCTGTCAATGTAACATACTCTGTAAAGAGCAGACTGACCCCACTCTGTCAATGTAAAACACACAGGGAAGGGCAGACCGACCCCACTCTGACAATGGAACACACGCAGGGAAGAGCAGAGTGGGGTCAGTCTGCTCTTCCCTGTGTTTTACATTGACAGAGTGGGGTCAGTCTGCTCTTCCCTGGGGGTGTTACTTTGATAGAATGGGGTCGGTCTGCTCTTCCCTGGGTGTGTTATATTGACAGAGTTGGGTCAGTCTGCTCTTCCCTGGGTGTGTTACATTGACAGAGTGGGGTCAGTCTGCTCTTCCCTGTGTGTGTTACATTGACAGAGTGGGGTCAGTCTGCTCTTTCCTGGGTGGGTTACATTGACAGAGTGGGGTCAGTGTGCTCAAACCTGGGTGTGTTACATTGACAGAGTGGGTTCAGTCTGCTCTTTGCAGGGTGTGTTACATTGACAGAGTTTGGTTGGTCTGCCCTTCCCTGTGTGTGTTACGTTGACAGAGTGGGGTCAGTGTGCTCAAAACTGGGTGCGTTAAATTGACAGAGTGGGGTCAGTCAGCTCTTCCCTGTGTGTGTTACATTGACAGAGTGGGGTCAGTCTGCTCCTTACAGGGTGTGTTACATTGACATAGTGGGGTCAGTCTGTTCTTCCATGGGTGTGTTACATTGACAGAGTTGTGTCAGTCTGTTCTTCCCTGGGTGAGTTACATTAACAGAGTGGGGTCAGTCTGCACTTCCCTGTGTGTGTTACATTGAAAGAGTGGGGTCAGTCTGCTGTTCCCTGGGGGTGTTAAATTAACAGAATGGGGTCAGTCTGCTCTTCCCTGGGTGTGTTACATTGTCAGAGTAGGGTCGGTCTGCCCTTCCCTGTGTGTTTTACATTGACAGAGTGGGGTCAGTCTGCTCTTTACAGAGTGTGTTACATTGACAGAGTGGGGTCAGTCTGTTCTTCCATGTGTGTGTTATATTGACAGAGTGGGGTCAGTCTGCTCTTCCCTGTTTGTGTTACATTGACAGAGTGGGGTCAGTCTGCTCTTCCCTGTGTGTTACATTGACAGAGTGGGGTCAGTCTGCTCTTCCCTGGGGGTGTTACTTTGATAGAATGGGGTCAGTCTGCTCTTCCCTGGGTGTGTTATATTGACAGAGTTGGGTCAGTCTGCTCTTCCCTGGGGGTGTAACATCGACAGAGTGGGTGAGTCTGCTCTTCCCTGGAGGTGTTTTATTGACAGAGTGGTGCCAGTCTGCTCTTCCCTGGATGTGTTACATTGACAGGGTGGGGTCTGTTTGCTCTTCCCTGGGTGTGTTACATTGACACAGTGGCGTCAGTCTGCACTTCCCTGGGTGTGTTACATTGACAGAGTGGGGCCAGTCTGCTCTTCCCTGGGTGTGTTATATTGACAGAGTGGGGTCAGTCTGCTCTTCACTGGGTGTGTTACATTGACAGAGTGGGGTCAGTCTGCTCTTCCCTGGTAGTGTTATATTGACAGAGTGGGGTCAGTCTGCTCTTTCCTGGGTGGGTTACATTGACAGAGAGGGGTCAATGTGCTATTCCCTGGGTGTCTTAAATTGACAGAGTGGGGTCAGTCTGCTCTTCCCTGGGTGTGTTACATTGACAGAGTGGGGTCAGTCTGCTCTTCCCTTTTTGAGTTACATTGACAGATTGGGGTCTGTCTGCTCTTCCCTGGGTGTGTTACATTGACAGTGTGGGGTCAGTCTGATCTTCCCTGTCGGTGTTACATTGACAGAGTGGGGTCAGTCTGCTCTTCCCTGGGTGTGTTACATTGATAGAGTGGGGTCAGTCTGCTCTTTCCTGGGTGTGTTATATTGACAGAGTTGGGTCACTCTGCTCTTCCCTGGGGGTGTTACATCGACAGAGTGGGGTCAGTCAGCTCTTCCCTGTGTGTGTTACATTGACAGAGTGGGGTCAGTCTGCTCTTTACAGGGTGTGTTACATTGACATAGTGGGGTCAGTCTGTTCTTCCATGGGTGTGTTACATTGACAGAGTGGGGTCAGTCTGCTATTCCCTGTGTGTAACATTGACAGAGTGGGGTCGGTCTGCTCTTACCTGGGTGTGTTACATTGACAGAGGGGGGTCAGTCAGCCCTTTCCTGGGTGTGTTACATTGACAGATTGGGGTCAGTCAGCTCTTCCCTGGGTGTGCTACATTGACAGAGGGGCGTCAGTCTGCCCTTCCCTGTGTGTGTTACATTGAAAGAGTGGGGTCAGTCTGCTCTTCCCTGGGGGTGTTAAATTTACAGAGTGAGGTCAGTCTGCTCTTCACTGGGTGTGTTACATTGACAGAGTGGGGTCTGTCTGCTCTTCCCTGCGTGTATTACTTTGATAGAATGGGGTCAGTCCGCTCTACCCTGGGTGTGTTATATTGACAGAGTTGGGTCAGTCTGCTCTTCCCTGGGGGTGTTACATCGACAGAGTGGGGTCAGTCTGCTCTTCCCTGTATGTGTTACATTGACAGAGTGGGGTCAGTCTGCTCTTTCCTGGGTGGGTTACATTGACAGTGTGGGGTCAGTGTGCTCAATCCTGGGTGGTTACATTGACAGATTGGGGTCAGTCTGCTCTTTACAGGGTGTGTTACATTGACAGAGTTAGGTTGGTCTGCCCTTCCCTGTGTGTGTTACGTTGACAGAGTGGGGTCAGTGTGCTCAAACCTGGATGCGTTAAATTGACAGAATGGGGTCAGTCAGCTCTTCCCTGTGTGTGTTACATTGACAGAGTGGGGTCAGTCTGCTCTTTACAGGGTGTGTTACATTGACATAGTGGGGTCAGTCTGTTCTTCCATGGGTGTGTTACATTGACAGAGTGGGGTCAGTCTGCTATTCCCTGTGTGTAACATTGACAGAGTGGGGTCAGTCTGCTCTTCCCTGTGTGTGTTAGATTGACAGAGTGGGGTCAGTCTGTTCTTCCATGTGTGTGTTACATTGACAGAGTTGGGTCAGTCTGTTCTTCCATGGGTGTGTTACATTGACAGAGTTGTGTCAGTCTGCTCTTCCCTGGGTGTGTTACATTGACAGAGTGGGGTCAGTCTGCTATTCCCTGTGTGCAACATTGACAGAGTGGGGTCAGTCTGCTCTTCCCTGTGTGTGTTAGATTGACAGAATGGGGTCAGTCTGACCTTCCCTGGATGTGTTACATTGACAGAGTGGGGTCAGTTGGATCTTCCCTGGGTGAGTTACATTAACAGAGTGGGGTCAGTCTGCACTTCACTGTGGGTGTTACATTGAAAGAGTGGGGTCAGTCTGCTCTTCCCTGGGGGTGTTAAATTAACAGAATGGGGTCAGTATGCCCTTCCCTGGATGTGTTGCATTCACAGAGAAGGGTAAGTCTGCTCTTCCCTGGGTGTGTTACATTGACAGAGTGGGGTCAGTCTGCTCTTCCCTGGGTGTGTTCCATTGTCAGAGTGGGGTCGATCTGCCCTTCCCTGTGTGTTTTACATTGACAGAGTGGGGTCAGTCTGCTCTTTACAGAGTGTGTTACATTGACAGAGTGGGGTCAGTCTGTTCTTCCCTGAGTGTGTTACATTGACAGAGTTGGGTCAGTCTGCACTTCCCTGGGTGTGTTCCATTCACAGAGTGCGGTCTGTTTGCTCTTCCCTGGGAAGGGTACATTGACAGAGTGGGGTCAGTCTGCTCTTCCCTTTGTGAGTTACATTGACAGACTGGGGTCAGTGTGCTCTTCCCTGAGTGTGTTACATTGACAGAGTGGGTCAGTCTGCTCTTCCCTGGGTGGGTTACATTGACAGAGTGGGGTCAGTCTGCTCTTCCCTGGGTGTGTTACATTGATAGAGTGGGGTCAGTCTGCTCTTTCCTGGGTGTGTTATATTGACAGAGTTGGGTCACTCTGCTCTTCCCTGGGGGTGTTACATCGACAGAGTGGGGTCAGTCAGCTCTTCCCTGTGTGTGATACATTGACAGAGTGGGGTCAGTCTGCTCTTTACAGGGTGTGTTACATTGACATAGTGGGGTCAGTCTGTTCTTCCATGGGTGTGTTACATTGACAGAGTGGGGTCAGTCTGCTATTCCCTGTGTGTAACATTGACAGAGTGGGGTCGGTCTGCTCTTACCTGGGTGTGT
This sequence comes from Chiloscyllium punctatum, assembly GCF_047496795.1. Lineage (NCBI taxonomy): Eukaryota > Metazoa > Chordata > Chondrichthyes > Orectolobiformes > Hemiscylliidae > Chiloscyllium > Chiloscyllium punctatum. Next base: position 19,373,665 of record NC_092769.1, read on the forward strand.
TACATTGACAGAGGGGGGTCAGTCAGCCCTTTCCTGGGTGTGTTACATTGACAGATTGGGGTCAGTCTGCTCTTCCCTGGGTGTGCTACATTGACAGAGGGGGGTCAGTCTGCCCTTCCCTGTGTGTGTTACATTGAAAGAGTGGGGTCAGTCTGCTCTTCCCTGGGGGTGTTAAATTTACAGAGTGAGGTCAGTCTGCTCTTCACTGGGTGTGTTACATTGACAGAGTGGGGTCTGTCTGCTCTTCCCTGCGTGTATTACTTTGATAGAATGGGGTCAGTCCGCTCTACCCTGGGTGTGTTATATTGACAGAGTTGGGTCAGTCTGCTCTTCCCTGGGGGTGTTACATCGACAGAGTGGGGTCAGTCTGCTCTTCCCTGTATGTGTTACATTGACAGAGTGGGGTCAGTCTGCTCTTTCCTGGGTGGGTTATATTGACAGTGTGGGGTCAGTGTGCTCAATCCTGGGTGGTTACATTGACAGAGTGGGGTCAGTCTGCTCTTTACAGGGTGTGTTACATTGACAGAGTTAGGTTGGTCTGCCCTTCCCTGTGTGTGTTACGTTGACAGAGTGGGGTCAGTGTGCTCAAACCTGGATGCGTTACATTGACAGAATGGGGTCAGTCAGCTCTTCCCTGTGTGTGTTACATTGACAGAGTGGGGTCAGTCTGCTCTTTACAGGGTGTGTTACATTGACATAGTGGGGTCAGTCTGTTCTTCCATGGGTGTGTTACATTGACAGAGTGGGGTCAGTCTGCTATTCCCTGTGTGTAACATTGACAGAGTGGGGTCAGTCTGCTCTTCCCTGTGTGTGTTAGATTGACAGAGTGGGGTCAGTCTGTTCTTCCATGTGTGTGTTACATTGACAGAGTTGGGTCAGTCTGTTCTTCCATGGGTGTGTTACATTGACAGAGTTGTGTCAGTCTGCTCTTCCCTGGGTGTGTTACATTGACAGAGTGGGGTCAGTCTGCTATTCCCTGTGTGCAACATTGACAGAGTGGGGTCAGTCTGCTCTTCCCTGTGTGTGTTAGATTGACAGAATGGGGTCAGTCTGACCTTCCCTGGATGTGTTACATTGACAGAGTGGGGTCAGTTGGATCTTCCCTGGGTGAGTTACATTAACAGAGTGGGGTCAGTCTGCACTTCACTGTGGGTGTTACATTGAAAGAGTGGGGTCAGTCTGCTCTTCCCTGGGGGTGTTAAATTAACAGAATGGGGTCAGTATGCCCTTCCCTGGATGTGTTGCATTCACAGAGAAGGGTAAGTCTGCTCTTCCCTGGGTGTGTTACATTGACAGAGTGGGGTCAGTCTGCTCTTCCCTGGGTGTGTTCCATTGTCAGAGTGGGGTCGATCTGCCCTTCCCTGTGTGTTTTACATTGACAGAGTGGGGTCAGTCTGCTCTTTACAGAGTGTGTTACATTGACAGAGTGGGGTCAGTCTGTTCTTCCCTGAGTGTGTTACATTGACAGAGTTGGGTCAGTCTGCTCTTCCCTGGGTGTGTTCCATTCACAGAGTGCGGTCTGTTTGCTCTTCCCTGGGAAGGGTACATTGACCGATTGGGGTCAGTCTGCTCTTAACTGAGTGGGTTACATTGACAGAGTTGGGTCAATCTACTCATCCCTGTGTGTGTTACATTGACAGAGGGGGTCAGTCTGCTCTTTCCTGGGTGGGCTACATTGACAGAGTGGGGTCAGTGTGCTCAAACCAGGGTGCGTTAAATTGACAGAGTGGGTTCCGTCAGCTCTTCCCTGGGTGTGTTACATTGACAGAGTGGGGTCGGTCTGCCCTTCACTGTATGTGTTACATTGACAGAGTGGGGTCAGTCTGCTCTTTCCTGGGTGGGTTACATTGACAGAGTGGGGTCAGTCTGCTATTCCCTGGGTGTGTTACGTTGACAGCCTGGGGTCAGTGTGCTCTTCCCTGTGTGTGTTACATTGAGAGAGTGGGGTTAGTCTGCTCTTTCCTGGGTGGGTTACATTGACAGAGTGGGGTCAGTCTGCTCTTCCCTGGTTGTGTTAAATTGACAGAGTGGGATCGGTTTGCCCTTCCCTGTGTGTGTTACATTGACAGAGTGGGGTCAGTCTGCTCTTTACAGGTTGTGTTACTTTGACAGAGTGGGGTCAGGCTGTTCTTCCATGGGTGTGTTACATTGACAGAGTGGGGTCAGTCTGCTCTTCCCTGTGTGTTACTTTGACAGAGTGGGGTCAGGCTGTTCTTCCATGGGTGTGTTACATTGACAGAGTGGGGTCAGTCTGCTCTTCCCTGTGTGTTACATTTACAGAGTGGGGTCAGTCTGCTCATCAATGCGTGTGTTACATTGGCAGAGTGGGGTTAGTCTGCTCTTCCCTGGGGGTGTTACATTGACAGAGTGGGGTCAGTCTGCACTTCCCTGGGTGTGTTACATTGACAGAGTGTGGTCAGTCTGCTCTTCCCTGGGGGTGTTACATTGACAGAGTGGGGTCAGTCAGCTCTTCCCTGGGGGTGTTACATTGACAGAGTGGGGTCAGTCTGCTCGTCCCTGGGTGTGTTACATTCACAGAGTGGGGTCGGTCTGCCCTTCCCTGTGTGTGTTACATTGACAGAGTGAGGTCAGTCTGCTCTTCCCTGGGTGTGTTACATTGACAGAGTGGGGTCAGTCTGCTCTTCCCTTTTTGAGTTACATTGACAGAGTGGGGTCAGTCTGCTCTTCCCTGGGTGTGTTACGTTGACAGAGTGGGGTCAGTCTGCTCTTCCCTGGGTCTGTTACATTGACAGAGTGGGGTCAGTCTGCTCTTCCCTGGGTCTGTTACATTGACAGAGTGGGGTCAGTCTGCTCTTTACAGAGTGTGTAACATTGACAGAGTGGGGTCAGTCTGTTCTTCCATGTGTTTGTTACATTGACAGAGTTGGGTCAGTCTGCTCTTCCCTGGGTGTGTTACATTGACAGAGTGGGGTCAGTCTGCTCTTCCCTTTTTGAGTTACATTGACAGAGTGGGGTCAGTCTGCTCTTCCCTATGTGTTACATTGACAGAGTGGGGTCAGTCTGCTCTTCCCTGGGGGTGTTACTTTGATAGAATGGGGTCAGTCTGCTCTTCCCTGGGTGTGTTACATTGACAGAGTTCGGTCAGTCTGATCTTCCCTCAGGGTGTTACATTGACAGGGTGGGGTCAGTCTGCTCTTTCCTGGTAGTGTTACATTGACAGAGTGGGGTCAGTCTGCTCTTTCCTGGGTGGGTTACATTGACAGAGAGGGGTCAGTGTGCTATTCCCTGGGTGTCTTAAATTGACAGAGTTGGGTCAGTCTGCTCTTCCCTGGGTGTGTTACATTGACAGAGTGGGGTCAGTCTGCTCTTCCCTTTTTGAGTTACATTGACAGAAAGGGGTCAGTCTGCTCTTCCCTGGGTGTGTTACATTGACAGAGTGGGGTCAGTCTGCTCTTCCCTGGGTGTGTTACATTGACAGAGTGGGGTCAGTCTGCTCTTCCCTGGGTCTGTTACATTGACAGAGTGGGGTCAGTCTGCTCTTTGCAGGGTGTGTTACATTGACAGAGTGGGGTCAGTCTGATCTTCCCTGCGTGTGTTACATTGACAGAGTGTGGTCAGTCTGCTCTTCCCTGGGTGTGTTACATTGACAGAGTGGAGTCAGTCTGCTCTTCCCTGGGTATGTTACATTGACAGAGTGGGGTCAGTCTGCTCTTCCCTTTTTGAGTTACATTGACAGAGTGTGGTCAGCCTGCTCTTCCCTGGGTGTGTTAGATTGAGAGAGTGGGGTCAGTCTGCACTTCCCTGCGTGTGTTACATTGACAGAGTGTGGTCAGTCTGCTCTTCCCTGGGTGTGTTACATTGACAGAGTGGAGTCAGTCTGCTCTTCCCTGGGTGGGTTACATTGACAGAGTGGGATCAGTCTGCTCTTCCCTTTGTGAGTTACATTGACAGACTGGGATCAGTCTGCTCTGCCCTGGGTGTGTTACATTGACACAGTGGGGTCAGTCTGCTCTTCCCTGGGTGTGTTACATTGACAGAGTGGGGTCAGTCGGCTATGCCCTGGTGATGTTCCTTTGACAGAGTGTGGTCAGTCTGCACTTCCCTGCGTGCGTTACATTGACAGAGTGTGGTCAGTCTGCTCTTCCCTGGGTGTGTTACATTGACAGATTGGAGTCAGACTGCTCTTCCCTTTGTGAGATACATTGACAGAGTGGGGTCAGTCTGCTCTTCCCTGAGTGAGTTACATTGACAGAATGGGGTCAGTCTGCTCTTCCCAGGGGGTGTGACATTGACAGAGTGGGGTCAGTCGTATCTTCCCTTGGTGAGTTACATTGACAGAGTTGGGTCAGTCTGCACTTCCCTGGGTGTCTTACATTGACAGTGAAGGGTCAGTCTGCTCTTACCTGGGTGTGTTACATTGACAGAGTGGGGTGAGTCTGCTCTTCCCAGGGTGTGTTACACAGACAGAGTGTAAACAATTTGCTCTTCCCTGGGTGGGTTACATTCACAGAGTGTGGTCAGTCTGCTCTAACCTGACTGGGTTACATTGACAGAGTGGGGTCAGTCTGCTCTTCGCTGGGTGCGTTACATTGACAGAGTGGGGTCAGTCTGTTCTTCCCCGGGTGTGTTACATTGAGAGAGTGGGGTCAGTCTGCTTTTCCCTGGATGTGTTACATTGAGAGAGTGGGGTCAGTCTGCTCTTCCCTGGGTGTGTTACATTGACAGAGTGGGGTCAGTCTGCTCTTCCCTGGGTGTGTTACATTGACAGAGTGGGGTCAGTCTGCTCTTCCCTGGGGGTGTTACATTGACAGAGTGGGGTCAGTCTGCTCTTCCCTGGGTGGGTTACATTGAGAGAGTGGGGTGAGTCTGCTCTTCCCAGGGTGTGTTACATCGACAGAGTGGAAACAGTTTGCTCTTCCCTGGGTGGGTTACATTAACAGAGTGGGGTCAGTCTGCTCTACCCTGGGTGGGTTACATTGACAGAGTGGGGTCAGTCTGCTCTTCGCTGGGTGCGTTACACTGACAGAGTGGGGTCAGTCTTGTCTGCCCTGGGTGTGTTACATTGACACAGAGGGGTCAGTCTGCTCTTTCCTGGGTGTGTTACATTGACAGAGTGGGGGCAGTCTGCTCTTCCCTTTGTGAGTGACATTGAAAGAATGAGGTCAGTCTGCTCTTCCCTGGGGGTGTTACATTGACAGAGTGAGGTCAGTGTGCTCTTCCCTGGGTGTCTTACATTCACAGAGTGGGGTCGGTCTGCTCTTCCCTGGGTGTGTTACATTGACAGAGTGCGGTCAGTCTGCTCTTCCCTGTGTGTTACATTGACTGAGTGGGGTCAGTCAGGTCTTCCCTGTGTGTGTTACATTTACAGAGTGTGGTCAGTCTGCTCTTCCCTGGGTGTGTTACATTAACAGAGTGAGGTCAGTCTGCTCTTCCCTGTGTGTTACATTGACTGAGTGGGGTCAGTCAGGTCTTCCCTGTGTGTGTTACATTGACAGAGTGGGATCAGTCTGCTCTTCACTGGGTGTGTTCCATTGACGCAGTAGGGTCGGTCTGCTCTTCCCTGGGTGTGTTTCATTGACAGAGTGGGGTCAGTCTACTCTTCCCTTTGTGAGTTACATTGACAGACTGGGGTCAGTCTGCTCTTCCCTGGGTGTGATACATTGACAGAGTGGGGTCAGTCTGCTCTTCCCTGGGTGTGTTTCATTGACAGAGTGGGGTCAGTCGGCTCTGCCCTGGTGGTGTTACTTTGACAGAGTGTGGTCAGTCTGCACTTCCCTGGGTGTGTTATATTGACAGAGTGGAGTCAGTCTGCTCTTCCCTGGGTGTGTTACATTGATAAGAGTGGGGTCAGTCTGCTCTTCCCTTTGTGAGTTACATTGACAGAGTGGGGTCAGTCTGCTCTTCCCTGGGTGTGTTAGATTGACAGAGTGCGGTCAGTCTGCACTTCCCTGCGTGTGTGACATTGACAGAGTGTGGTCAGTCTGCTCTTCCCTGGGTGTGTTACATTGACAGAGTGGAGTCAGTCTGCTCTTCCCTGGGTGGGTTACATTGACAGAGTGGGGTCAGTCTGCTCTTCCCTGGGTGGGTTACATTGACAGAGTGGGGGCAGTCTGCTCTTCCCTTTGTGAGTGACATTGAAAGAATGAGGTCAGTCTGCTCTTCCCTGGGTGCGTGACATTGACAGAGTGGAGTCAGTCTGCTCATCCCTGGGTGGGTTACATTGACAGAGTGGGGTCAGTCTGCTCTTCCCTTTGTGAGTTACATTGACAGACTGGGGTCAGTCTGCTCTGCCCTGAGTGTGTTACATTGACAGAGTGGGGTCAGTCGGCTATGCCCTGGTGGTGTTACTTTGACAGAGTGTGGTCAGTCTGCTCTTCCCTGGGTGTGTTACATTGACAGAGTGTGGTCAGCCTGCTCTTCCCTGGGTGTGTTAGATTGAGAGAGTGGGGTCAGTCTGCACTTCCCTGCGTGTGTTACATTGACAGAGTGTGGCTTTCTGCTCTTCCCTGGGTGTGTTACATTGACAGAGTGGAGTCAGTCTGCTCTTCCCTGGGTGTGTTACATTGACAGAATGGGGTCAGTCTGCTCTTCCCTTTGTGAGTTACATTGACAGAGTGTGGTCAGCCTGCTCTTCCCTGGGTGTGTTAGATTGAGAGAGTGGGGTCAGTCTGCACTTCCCTGCGTGTGTTACATTGACAGAGTGTGGTCAGTCTGCTCTTCACTGGGTGTGTTACATTGACAGAGTGGAGTCAGTCTGCTCTTCCCTGGGTGGGTTACATTGACAGTGTGGGATCAGTCTGCTCTTCCCTTTGTGAGTTACATTGACAGACTGGGGTCAGTCTGCTCTGCCCTGGGTGTGTTACATTGACAGAGTGGGGTCAGTCTGCTCTTCCCTGGGTGTGTTACATTGACAGAGTGGGGTCAGTCGGCTATGCCCTGGCGATGTTACTTTGACAGAGTGTGGTCAGTCTGCACTTCCCTGCGTGCGTTACATTGACAGAGTGTGGTCAGTCTGCTCTTCCCTGGGTGTGTTATATTGACAGATTGGAGTCAGTCTGCTCTTCCCTTTGTGAGATACATTGACAGAGTGGGGTCAGTCTGCTCTTCCCTGAGTGAGTTACATTGACAGAATGGGGTCAGTCTGCTCTTCCCAGGGGGTGTTACATTGAAAGAGTGGGGTCAGTCGTGTCTTCCCTTGGTGAGTTACATTGACAGAGTTGGGTCAGTCTGCACTTCCCTGGGTCTCTTACATTGACAGTGAAGGGTCAGTCTGCTCTTACCTGGATGTGTTACATTGACAGAGTGGGGTGAGTCTGCTCTTCCCTGGGTGTGTTACATTGACAGAGTGCGGTCAGTCTGCTCTTCCCCCGGTGAGTTACATTGAAAGTGTGGGGTCAGTCTGCTCTTCCCTGGGTGTGTTACATTGACAGAGTTGGGTCAGTCTGCTCTTCCCAGGGTGTTTTACATTGACAGAATTGGGTAAGTTTGATCTTCCCTGGGTGTATAACGTTGAGAGAATGGGGTCAGTCTGCTCTTCCCTGTGTGTGTTACATTGACAGAGCGAACTCAGTCTGCTCTTCCCTGGGTGTGTTGCAATGACAGAGTGTGGTCAGTCTGCTCTTCCCTGTGTCTGTTATATTGACCGAGTGAGGTCAGTCTGCTCTTCCCTGGCTGTGTTACATTGCCAGAGTGGTGTCAGTTAGTTCTTCCCTGGGAGTGTTACATTGACAGAGAGTGGTCAGTCTGCTCATCCCTGGGTGTGTAACATTGGCAGAGTGGGGCCAGTCTGCACTTCCCTGGGTGTGTTAGATTGACAGGGTGGGGTCAGTCTGCTCTTCCCTGGGTCTGTTATATTGGCAGAGTGGGGTCAGTCTGCTCTTCCCTGGGTGTGTTACATTGACAGAGTGGGGTCAGTCTGCTCTTCCCTGGGTGTGTTACGTTGACAGAGTGGGGTCAGTCGGCTCTGCCCTGGTGGTGTTACTTTGACAGAGGGTGGTCAGTCTGCACTTCCCTGCGTGTGTTACATTGACAGAGTGTGGTCAGTCTGCTCTTCCCTGGGTGTGTTACATTGACAGAGTGGAGTCAGTCTGCTCTTCCCTGGGTGTGTTACATTGACAGAGTGGGGTCAGTCTGCTCTTCCCTTTGTGAGTTACATTGACAGACTGGGGTCAGTCTGCTCTTCCCTGCGTGTTTTAGATTGACAGAGTGGGGTGAGTCTGCACTTCCCTGCGCGTGTTACATTGACAGAGTGTGGTCAATCTGCTCTTCCCTGGGTGTGTTACATTGACAGAGTGGAGTCAGTCAGCTCTTCCCTGGGTGGGTTACATTGACAGAGTGGGGTCAGTCTGCTCTTCCCTTTGTGAGTTACATTGACAGACTGGGGTCAGTGTGCTCTTCCCTGAGTGTGTTACATTGACAGAGTGGGGTCAGTCTGCTCTTCCCTGGGTGTGTTACATTGACAGAGTGGGGTCAGTCGGCTCTGCCCTGGTGGTGTTACTTTGACAGAGGGTGGTCAGTCTGCACTTTCCTGCGTGTGTTACATTGACAGAGTGTGGTCAGTCTGCTCTTCCCTGGGTGTGTTACATTGACAGAGTGGAGTCAGTCTGCTCTTCCCTGGGTGTGTTACATTGACAGAGTGGGGTCAGTCTGCTCTTCCCTTTGTGAGTTACATTGACAGACTGGGGTCAGTCTGCTCTTCCCTGGGTGTGTTAGATTGACAGAGTGGGGTGAGTCGGCACTTCCCTGCGCGTGTTACATTGACAGAGTGTGGTCAGTCTGCTCTTCCCTGGGTGTGTTACATTGACAGAGTGGAGTCAGTCAGCTCTTCCCTGGGTGGGTTACATTGACAGAGTGGGGTCAGTCTGCTCTTCCCTTTGTGAGTTACATTGACAGACTGGGGTCAGTGTGCTCTTCCCTGAGTGTGTTACATTGACAGAGTGGGGTCAGTCTGCTCTTCCCTGCGTGTGTTACATTGACAGAGTGGCGTCAGTCGGCTATGCCCTGGTGGTGTTACTTTGACAGAGTGTGGTCAGTCTGCACTTCCCTGCGTGTGTTACATTGACAGAGTGTGGTCAGCCTGCTCTTCCCTGGGTGTGTTACATTGACAGAGTGGAGTCAGTCTGCACTTCCCTGGGTGTGTTACATTGACAGAGTGGGGTCAGTCTGCTCTTCCCTGGATATGTTACATTGACAGGGTGGGGTCAGTCTGCTCTTCCCTTTGTGAGATACATTGACAGAGTGGGGTCAGTCTGCTCTTCCCTGAGTGAGTTACATTGACAGAATGGGGTCAGTCTGCTCTTCCCAGGGGGTGTTACATTGACAGAGTGGGGTCAGTCGTATCTTCCCTGGGTGAGTTACATTGACAGAGTTGGGTCAGTCTGCACTTCCCTGGGTGTCTTACATTGACAGAGAAGGGTCAGTCTGCTCTTACCTGGATGTGTTACATTGACAGAGTGGGGTGAGTCTGCTCTTCCCAGGGTGTGTTACACAGACAGAGTGGAAACAGTTTGCTCTTCCCTGGGTGGGTTACATTATCAGAGTGGGGTCAGACTGCTCTACCCTGACTGGGTTACACTGACAGAATGGGTTTAGTCTGCTCTTCCCTGGGTGTGTTACATTGACAGAGTGGGGTCAGTCTGCTCTTCACTGAGAGTGTCACATTGACAGAGTGGGGTCAGTCTGCTCTTCCCTGGGTGTGTATCATTGACAGTGTGGGATCAGTCTGCTCTTCCCTGGGTTTGTTACATTGACAGAGTGGGGTCAGTCTGCTCTTCCCTGGGTGCGTTACATTAACAGAGTGGGGTCAGACTGCTCTACCCTGACTGGGTTACACTGACAGAATGGGTTTAGTCTGCTCTTCCCTGGGTGTGTTACATTGACAGAGTGGGGTCAGTCTTGTCTTCCCTGGGTGTGTTACATTGACACAGAGGGGTCAGTCTGCACTTTCCTGGGAGTGTTACATTGACACAGTGGGATCAGTCTCTTCTTCAATGTGTGTGTTACATTGACAGAGTGGGGTCAGTCTGCTCTTCCCCGGGTGTGTTACATTGAGAGAGTGGCGTTAGTCTGCTCTTCCCTGGGTGTGTTACATTGACAGAGTGGGGTCAGTCGGCTCTTCCCTGGGTGTGTTACATTGACAGAGTGCGGTCAGTCTGCTCTTCCCTGGGTGTGTTACATTGACAGAGTGCGGTCAGTCTGCTCTTCACTGAGAGTGTCACATTGACAGAGTGGGGTCAGTCTGCTCTTCCCTGGGTGTGTATCATTGACAGTGTGGGATCAGTCTGCTCTTCCCTGGGTTTGTTACATTGACAGAGTGGGGTCAGTCTGCTCTTCCCTGGGTGCGTTACATTGACAGAGTGGGGTCAGTCTGTTCTTCCCTGAGTGTGTTACTTTGACAGAGTGGGTTTAGTCTGCTCTTCCCTGGGTGTGTTACATTGACAGAGTGGGGTCAGTCTGCTTTTCCCTGGGTCTGTGATATTGACAGAGTGCGGTCAGTCTGCTCTTCCCTGGGTGCGTTACATAGACAGAGTGGGGTCAGTATGCTCTTCCCTGGGTGTGTTACATTGACAGAACAGGGTCTGTCTGCCTTTCCCTGGGTGTGTTACATTGACAGAGTGGGGTTAGTCTGCTCTTCCCTGGGTGTGTTACATTGACAGAGTGCGTTCAGTCTGCTCTTCCCCCGGTGGGTTACATTGAAAGTGTGGGGTCAGTCTGCTCTTCCCTGGGTGTGTTACATTGACAGAGTGGGGTCAGTCTGCTCTTCCCAGGGTGTTTTACATTGACAGAATTGGGTAAGTTTGATCTTCCCTGGGTGTATAACGTTGAGAGAATGGGGTCAGTCTGCTCTTCCCTGTGTGTGTTACATTGACAGAGTGAACTCAGTCTGCTCTTCCCTGGGTGTGTTGCAATGACAGAGTGTGGTCAGTCTACTCTTCCCTGTGTCTGTTATATTGACCGAGTGAGGTCAGTCTGCTCTTCCCTGGCTGTGTTACATTGCCAGAGTGGTGTCAGTTAGTTCTTCCCTGGGAGTGTTACATTGACAGAGAGTGGTCAGTCTGCTCATCCCTGGGAGTGTAACATTGGCAGAGTGGGGCCAGTCTGCACTTCCCTGGGTGTGTTAAATTGACAGAGTGGGGTCAGTCTGCTCTTCCCTGGCTGGGTTATATATGCAGAGTGGGGTCAGTCTACTCTTCCCTGGGTGTGTTTCATTGACAGAGGGGGGTCAGTCTGCTCTTCCCTGAGTGTGTTAGATTGACAGGGTGGGGTCAGTCTGCTCTTCCCTGGGTCTGTTATATTGGCAGAGTGGGGTCAGTCTGCTCTTCCCTGGGTGTGTTACATTGACAGAGTGGGGTCAGTCTGCTCTTCCCTGGGTGTGTTACATTGACAGAGTGGGGTCAGTCGGCTCTGCCCTGGTGGTGTTACTTTGACAGAGTGTGGTCAGTCTGCACTTCCCTGCGTGTGTTAGATTGACAGAGTGTGGTCAGTCTGCTCTTCCCTGGGTGTGTTACATTGACAGAGTGGAGTCAGTCTGCTCTTCCCTGGGTGTGTTACATTGACAGAGTGGGGTCAGTCTGCTCTTCCCTTTGTGAGTTACATTGACAGACTGGGGTCAGTCTGCTCTTCCCTGGGTGTCATAGATTGACAGAGTGGGGTGAGTCTGCACTTCCCTGCGCGTGTTACATTGACAGAGTGTGGTCAATCTGCTCTTCCCTGGGTGTGTTACATTGACAGAGTGGAGTCAGTCAGCTCTTCCCTGGGTGGGTTACATTGACAGAGTGGGGTCAGTCTGCTCTTCCCTTTGTGAGTTACATTGACAGACTGGGGTCAGTGTGCTCTTCCCTGAGTGTGTTACATTGACAGAGTGGGGTCAGTCTGCTCTTCCCTGGGTGTGTTACATTGACCGAGTGGGTTCAGTCGGCTCTGCCCTTGTGGTGTTACTTTGACAGAGGGTGGTCAGTCTGCACTTCCCTGCGTGTGTTACATTGACAGAGTGTGGTCAGTCTGCTCTTCCCTGGGTGTGTTACATTGACAGAGTGGAGTCAGTCTGCTCTTCCCTGGGTGTGTTACATTGACAGAGTGGGGTCAGTCTGCTCTTCCCTTTGTGAGTTACATTGACAGACTGGGGTCAGTCTGCTCTTCCCTGGGTGTGTTAGATTGACAGAGTGGGGTGAGTCTGCACTTCCCTGCGCGTGTTACATTGACAGAGTGTGGTCAGTCTGCTCTTCCCTGGGTGTGTTACATTGACAGAGTGGAGTCAGTCAGCTCTTCCCTGGGTGGGTTACATTGACAGAGTGGGGTCAGTCTGCTCTTCCCTTTGTGAGTTACATTGACAGACTGGGGTCAGTGTGCTCTTCCCGCAGTGTGTTACATTGACAGAGTGGGGTCAGTCTGCTCTTCCCTGGGTGTGTTACATTGACAGAGTGGGGTCAGTCGGCTATGCCCTGGTGGTGTTACTTTGACAGAGTGTGGTCAGTCTGCACTTCCCTGCGTGTGTTACATTGACAGAGTGTGGTCAGCCTGCTCTTCCCTGGGTGTGTTACATTGACAGAGTGGAGTCAGTCTGCACTTCCCTGGGTGTGTTACATTGACAGAGTGGGGTCAGTCTGCTCTTCCCTGGATATGTTACATTGACAGGGTGGGGTCAGTCTGTTCTTCCCTTTGTGAGATACATTGACAGAGTGGGGTCAGTCTGCTCTTCCCTGAGTGAGTTACATTGACAGAATGGGGTCAGTCTGCTCTTCCCAGGGGGTGTTACATTGACAGAGTGGGGTCAGTCGTATCTTCCCTGGGTGAGTTACATTGACAGAGTTGGGTCAGTCTGCACTTCCCTGGGTGTCTTACATTGACAGAGAAGGGTCAGTCTGCTCTTACCTGGATGTGTTACATTGACAGAGTGGGGTGAGTCTGCTCTTCCCAGGGTGTGTTACACAGACAGAGTGGAAACAGTTTGCTCTTCCCTGGGTGGGTTACATTAACAGAGTGGGGTCAGACTGCTCTACCCTGACTGGGTTACATTGACAGAGTGGGGTCAGTCTGCTCTTCGCTGGGTGCGTTACATTGACAGAGTGGGGTCAGTCTTGTCTTCCCTGGGTGTGTTACATTGACACAGAGGGGTCAGTCTGCACTTTCCTGGGAGTGTTACATTGACACAGTGGGATCAGTCTCTTCTTCACTGTGTGTGTTACATTGACAGAGTGGGGTCAGTCTGCTCTTCCCCGGGTGTGTTACATTGAGAGAGTGGCGTTCGTCTGCTCTTCCCTGGGTGTGTTACATTGACAGAGTGGGGTCAGTCGGCTCTTCCCTGGGTGTGTTACATTGACAGAGTGCGGTCAGTCTGCTCTTCCCTGGGTGTGTTACATTGACAGAGTGCGGTCAGTCTGCTCTTCACTGAGAGTGTCACATTGACAGAGTGGGGTCAGTCTGCTCTTCCCTGGGTGTGTATCATTGACAGTGTGGGATCAGTCTGCTCTTCCCTGGGTTTGTTACATTGACAGAGTGGGGTCAGTCTGCTCTTCCCTGGGTGCGTTACATTGACAGAGTGTGGTCAGTCTGTTCTTCCCTGAGTGTGTTACTTTGACAGAGTGGGTTTAGTCTGCTCTTCCCTGGGTGTGTTACATTGACAGAGTGGGGTCAGTCTGCTTTTCCCTGGGTCTGTGATATTGACAGAGTGGGGTCAGTCTGCTCTTCCCTGGGTGCGTTACATAGACAGAGTGGGGTCAGTATGCTCTTCCCTGGGTGTGTTACATTGACAGAACAGGGTCTGTCTGCCTTTCCCTGGGTGTGTTACATTGACAGAGTGGGGTTAGTCTGCTCTTCCCTGGGTGTGTTACATTGACAAAGTGCGGTCAGTCTGCTCTTCCCCCGGTGGGTTACATTGAAAGTGTGGGGTCAGTCTGCTCTTCCCTGGGTGTGTTACATTGACAGAGTGGGGTCAGTCTGCTCTTCCCAGGGTGTTTTACATTGACAGAATTGGGTAAGTTTGATCTTCCCTGGGTGTATAACGTTGAGAGAAAGGGGTCAGTCTGCTCTTCCCTGTGTGTGTTACATTGACAGAGTGAACTCAGTCTGCTCTTCCCTGGGTGTGTTGCAATGACAGAGTGTGGTCAGTCTGCTCTTCCCTGTGTCTGTTATATTGACCGAGTGAGGTCAGTCTGCTCTTCCCTGGCTGTGTTACATTGCCAGAGTGGTGTCAGTTAGTTCTTCCCTGGGAGTGTTACATTGACAGAGAGTGGTCAGTCTGCTCATCCCTGGGTGTGTAACATTGGCAGAGTGGGGCCAGTCTGCACTTCCCTGGGTGTGTTAAATTGACAGAGTGGGGTCAGTCTGCTCTTCCCTGGCTGGGTAATATTGGCAGAGTTGGGTCAGTCTACTCTTCCCTGGGTGTGTTTCATTGACAGAGGGGGGTCAGTCTGCTCTTCCCTGAGTGTGTTACATTGACAGGGTGGGGTCAGTCTGCTCTTCCCTGGGTCTGTTACATTGACAGAGTGGGGTCAGTCTGCTCTTCCCTGGGTGTGTTACATTGACAGAGTGTGGTCAGTCTGCTCTTCCCTGGGTGTGTTACATTGACAGAGTGGAGTCAGTCTGCTCTTCCCTGGGTGTGTTACATTGACAGAATGGGGTCAGTCTGCTCTTCCCTTTGTGAGTTACATTGACAGACTGGGGTCAGTCTGCTCTTCCCTGGGTGTGTTAGATTGACAGAGTGTGGTCAGTCTGCTCTTCCCTGGGTGTGTTACATTGACAGAGTGGAGTCAGTCAGCTCTTCCCTGGGTGGGTTACATTGACAGAGTGGGGTCAGTCTGCTCTTCCCTTTGTGAGTTACATTGACAGACTGGGGTCAGTGTGCTCTTCCCTGAGTGTGTTACATTGACAGAGTGGGTCAGTCTGCTCTTCCCTGGGTGGGTTACATTGACAGAGTGGGGTCAGTCTGCTCTTCCCTTTGTGAGTTACATTGACAGACTGGGGTCAGTGTGCTCTTCCCTGAGTGTGTTACATTGACAGAGTGGGTCAGTCTGCTCTTCCCTGGGTGTGTTACATTGACAGAGTGGGGTCAGTCTGCTCTTCCCTGGGTGTGTTACATTGACAGAGTGGGGTCAGTCTGCTCTTCCCTGGGTGTGTTACTTTGACAGAGTGTGGTCAGTCTGCACTTCCCTGCGTGTGTTACATTGACAGAGTGTGGTCAGCCTGCTCTTCCCTGCGTGTATTACATTGACAGAGTGGAGTCAGTCTGCACTTCCCTGGGTGTGTTACATTGACAGAGTGGGGTCAGTCTGCTCTTCCCTGGATATGTTACATTGACAGGGTGGGGTCAGTCTGCTCTTCCCTTTGTGAGATACATTGACAGAGTGGGGTCAGTCTGCTCTTCCCTGAGTGAGTTAAATTGACAGAATGGGGTCAGTCTGCTCTTCCCAGGGGGTGTTACATTGACAGAGTGGGGTCAGTCGTATCTTCCCTGGGTGAGTTACATTGACAGAGTTGGGTCAGTCTGCTCTTCCCTGGGTTTGTTACATTGACAGAGTGGGGTCAGTCTGCTATTCCCTGGGTGCGTTACATTAACAGAGTGGGGTCAGTCTGTTCTTCCCTGAGTGTGTTACTTTGACAGAGTGGGTTTAGTCTGCTCTTCCCTGGGTGTGTTACATTGACAGAGTGGGGTCAGTCTGCTTTTCCCTGGGTCTGTGATATTGACAGAGTGGGGTCAGTCTGCTCTTCACTGGGTGCGTTACATAGACAGAGTGGGGTCAGTATGCTCTTCCCTGGTGTGTTACATTGACAGAACAGGGTCTGTCTGCCTTTCCCTGGGTGTGTTACATTGACAGAGTGGGGTTAGTCTGCTCTTCCCTGGGTGTGTTACATTGACAGAGTGCGGTCAGTCTGCTCTTCCCCCGGTGGGTTACATTGAAAGTGTGGGGTCAGTCTGCTCTTCCCTGGGTGTGTTACATTGACAGAGTGGGGTCAGTCTGCTCTTCCCAGGGTGTTTTACATTGACAGAATTGGGTAAGTTTGATCTTCCCTGGGTGTATAACGTTGAGAGAATGGGGTCAGTCTGCTCTTCCCTGTGTGTGTTACATTGACAGAGTGAACTCAGTCTGCTCTTCCCTGGGTGTATTGCAATGACAGAGTGTGGTCAGTCTGCTCTTCCCTGTGTCTGTTATATTGACCGAGTGAGGTCAGTCTGCTCTTCCCTAGCTGTGTTACATTGCCAGAGTGGTGTCAGTTAGTTCTTCCCTGGGAGTGTTACATTGACAGAGAGTGGTCAGTCTGCTCATCCCTGGGTGTGTAACATTGGCAGAGTGGGGCCAGTCTGCACTTCCCTGGGTGTGTTAAATTGACAGAGTGGGGTCAGTCTGCTCTTCCCTGGCTGGGTTATTTTGGCAGAGTGGGGTCAGTCTACTCTTCCCTGGGTGTGTTTCATTGACAGAGGGCGGTCAGTCTGCTCTTCCCTGAGTGTGTTACATTGACAGAGTGGGGTCAGTCTGCTCTTCCCTGGGTGTGTTACATTGACAGAGTGGGGTCAGTCTGCTCTTCCCTGATTGTGTTACATTGACAGACTGGGGTCAGTCTGCTCTTCCCTTGGTGTGTTTCATTGACAGGGGGGGGTCAGTCTGCTCTTCCCTGAGTGTGTTACATTGACTGAGTGGGGTCAGTCTGCTCTTCCCTGGGTGTGTTACATTGACAGAGTGGGGTCAGTCTGCTCTTCCCTGACTGTGTTACATTGACAGAGTGGGGTCAGTCTGCTCTTCCCTGGGTGTGTTTCATTGACAGAGGGGGGTCAGTCTGCTCCTCCCTGAGTGTGTTACATTGACAGAGTGGGGTCAGTCTGCTCTTCCCTGGGTGTGTTACATTGACAGAGTGGGGTCAGCGTGCACTTCCCTGGGTGTTTTAAATTGACAGAGTGGGGTCAGTCTGCTCTTCCCTGGGTGCGTGACATTGACAGAGTGGGGTCAGTCTGCTCTTCCCTGGGTGTGTTACTTTGACGGAGTGGGGTCAGTCTGCTCTTCCCTGCGTGTGTTACATTGATAGAGTGGGGTCAGTCTGCTGTTGCCTGGGTATGTTACATTGACAGAGTGGGTTCAGTCTGCTCTTCCCTGGCTTTGTTACATTGACAGAGTGGGGTCAGTCTGCTCTTCCCTGGGTGTGTTACTTTGACAGAGTGGGGTCAGTCTGCTCTTCCCTGGGTGTGTTACATTGACAGAGAGGGGACAGTGTGCTCTTCCCTGGGTGTGTTACAATGACAGAGTGGGGTCAGTCTGCTCTTCCTTGGGTGGTTTACATTGACAGAGTGGGGTCAGTCTGCTCTTCCCGCGGTGTGTTACATTGACAGAGTTGGGTCAGTCTGATCTTCCCTGGGTGTATAACGTTGACAGAAAGGGGTCAGTCTGCTCTTCCCTGGGTGTGTTGCAATGACAGAGTGTGGTCAGTCTGCTCTTCCCTGTGTCTGTTATATTTGACCGGATGAGGTCAGTCTGCTCTTCCCTGGGTGTGTTACATTGCCAGAGTGGTTTCAGTCTGCTCTTCCCTGGGTGTGTTACATTGACAGAGAGGGGTCAGTCTGCTCTTCCCTCGGTGGGTTACATTGAAAGTGTGGGGTCAGTCTGCTCTTCCCTGGGTGTGTTACATTGACACAGTGGGGTCAATCTGCTCTTCCCTGGGTGTGTTACATTGACAGTGTGCGGTCAGTCTGCTCTTCCCTGGGTGCGTGACATTGACAGAGTGGGATCAGTCTGCTCTTCCCTGGGTGTGTTACATTGACAGAGTGGGGTCCGTCTGCTCTTCCCTGGGTGTGTTACATTGACAGAGAGGGGTCAGTCTGCTCTTCCCTGGATGTGTTACATTGAAAGTGTGGGGTCAGTCTGCTCTTCCCTGGGTGTGTTACATTGACACAGTGGGGTCAGTCTGCTCTTCCCTGGGTGCGTGACATTGACAGAGTGCGGTCAGTCTGCTCTTCCCTGGGTGCGTGACATTGACAGAGTGTGGTCAGTCTGCTATTCCCTGGGTGTGTTACATTGACAGAGTGGGGTCAGTCTGCTCTTCCCTGGCTGAGTTACATGGAGGGAGAGGGGTCTGTCTGCTCTTCACTGGGTGGGTTACATTGACAGAGTGGGGTCAGTCCGCTCTTCTCTGCGTGTGTTACTTTGACAGAGTGGAGTCAGTCTGCTCTTCCCTGGGTGTGTTACATTGACAGAGTTGGGTCAATCTGCTCTTCCCTGGGTGTGTTACATTGACAGAGGGGGGTCAGTCTGCTCTTCCCTGGGTGTGTTACATTGACAGAGTGGGGTCAGTCTGCTCTTCCCTGGGTGTGTTACATTGACAGAGTGGGGTCAGTCTGCTCTTCCCTGGTTGGGTTACATTGACAGAACGGGGTCTGTCTGCTCTTCGCTGGGAGTGTTACATTGACAGAGTGGGTTCAGTCTGCTCTTCCCTGGTTGTGTTACATTGACAGAGTGGGGTCAATCTTCTCTTCCTTGGGTGTGTTACATTGACAGAGTGGGGTAAGTCTGCTCTCCCCTGGGTGTCTTACATTGACAGAGTGGGGTCAGTCTGTTCTTCCCTGGGTGTGTTACATTGACAGAGTGGGGTAAATCTGCTCTTCCCTGGCTGTGTTACATTGACAGGGAGGGGTCAATCTGCTCTTCCCTGGGTGGGTTACATTGACCGAGTGCAGTCAGTCTGCTCTTCCCTGGATGTGTTACATTGAAAGTGTGGGGTCTGTCTGCTCTTCCCTGGGTGTGTTAAATTGACACAGTGGGATCAATCTGCTCTTCCCTGGGTGTGTTACATTGACAGACTGCGGTCAGTCTGCTCTTCCCTGGGTGCGTGACATTGACAGAGTGGGGTCAGTCTGTTCTTCCCTGGGTGTGTTACATTGACAGAATGGGGTCAGTCTGCCCTTCCCTGTGTGTGTAACATTGACAGAGTGGGGTCAGTCTGCTCTTCCCTAGGTGAGTTACATTGACAGAGTGAGGTCAGTCTGCTCTTCCCTGAGTGTGTCACATTGACAGAGTGGGGTCAGTCTGCTCTTCCCTAGGTGAGTTACATTGAGATAGAGGGGTCACTCTGGTCTCCCCTGGGTGTGTTACATTGACAGAGTTGGGTGAGTCTGCTCTTCCCTGGGTCTGTGATATTGACAGAGTGGGGTCAGTCTGCTCTTCCCTGGGTGTGTTACATTGACAGAGTGGGGTCAGTCTGCACTTCCCTGGGTGTGTTACATTGAAAGAGTGGGGTCAGTCTGCTCTTCCCTGGGTGAGTTACACGGAGGGAGAGGTGTCAGTCTGCTCTTCCCTGGGTGTGTTACATTGACAGAGTGCGGTCAGTCTGCTCTTCCCTGGGTGTGTTATATTGACAGAGTGGGGACAGTCAGCTCTTCCCTGGGTGTGTTACATTGACAGAGTGAGGTCAGTCTGCTCTTCCCTGAGTGTGTTACTTTGACAGAGTGGGAAGAGTCTGCTCTTCCCTGAGTGTGTTACTTTGACAGAGTGGGGTCAGTCTGCTCATCCCTAGGTGAGTTACATTGTGATAGAGGGGTCACTCTTGTCTCCCCTGGGTGTGTTACATTGACAGAGTTGGGTGAGTCTGCTCTTCCCTGGGTCTGTGATAATGACAGAGTGGGGTCAGTCTGCTCCTCCCTGGGTGGGTTACATTGACACAGTGGGATCAATCTGCTCTTCCCTGGGTGTGTTACATTGACAGAGTGGGGTCAGTCTGCTCTTCCCTGGGTGTGTTACATTGACAGAGTGGGGTCAGTCTGCTCTTCCCTGGGTGTGTTACATTGACAGAGTGGGGTCAGTCTGCTCTTCCCTGGTTGGGTTACATTGACAGAACGGGGTCTGTCTGCTCTTCGCTGGGAGTGTTACATTGACAGAGTGGGTTCAGTCTGCTCTTCCCTGGTTGTGTTACATTGACAGAGTGGGGTCAATCTTCTCTTCCTTTGGTGTGTTACATTGACAGAGTGGGGTAAGTCTGCTCTCCCCTGGGTTTCTTACATTGACAGAGTGGGGTCACTCTTGTCTCCCCTGGGTGTGTTACATTGACAGAATGGGGTCAGTCTGCTCTTCCCTGGGTGTGTTACATTGACAGAGTGGGGTCAGTCTGCTCTTCCCTGGGTCTGTTACATTGACAGAGTGGGGTAAATCTGCTCTTCCCTGGCTGTGATACATTGACAGAGAGGGGTCAGTCTGCTCTTCCCAGGGTGGGTTACATTGACCGAGTGCGGTCAGTCTGCTCTTCCCTGGATGTGTTACATTGAAAGTGTGGGGTCAGTCTGCTCTTCCCTGGGTGTGTTAAATTGACACAGTGGGATCAATCTGCTCCTCCCTGGGTGTGTTACATTGACAGAGTGCGGTCAGTCTGCTCTTCCCTGGGTGCGTGACATTGACAGAGTGGGGTCAGTCTGTTCTTCCCTGGGTGTGTTACATTGACAGAATGGGGTCAGTCTGCCCTTCCCTGTGTGTGTAACATTGACAGAGTGGGGTCAGTCTGCTCTTCCCTAGGTGAGTTACATTGACAGAGTGAGGTCAGTCTGCTCTTCCCTGAGTGTGTTACATTGACAGAGTGGGGTCAGTCTGCTCTTCCCTAGGTGAGTTACATTGAGATAGAGGGGTCACTCTGGTCTCCCCTGGGTGTGTTACATTGACAGAGTTGGGTGAGTCTGCTCTTCCCTGGGTCTGTGATATTGACAGAGTGGGGTCAGTCTGCTCTTCCCTGGGTGTGTTACATTGACAGAGTGGGGTCAGTCTGCACTTCCCTGGGTGTGTTACATTGAAAGAGTGGGGTCAGTCTGCTCTTCCCTGGGTGAGTTACACGGAGGGAGAGGTGTCAGTCTGCTCTTCCCTGGGTGTGTTACATTGACAGAGTGCGGTCAGTCTGCTCTTCCCTGGGTGTGTTACATTGACAGAGTGGGGACAGTCAGCTCTTCCCTGGGTGTGTTACATTGACAGAGTGAGGTCAGTCTGCTCTTCCCTGAGTGTGTTACTTTGACAGAGTGGGGTCAGTCTGCTCATCCCTAGGTGAGTTACATTGTGATAGAGGGGTCACTCTTGTCTCCCTTGGGTGTGTTACATTGACAGAGTTGGGTGAGTCTGCTCTTCCCTGGGTCTGTGATAATGACAGAGTGGGGTCAGTCTGCTCCTCCCTGGGTGGGTTACATTGACTGTGTGCGGTCAGTCTGCTCTTCCCTGGGTGGGTTACATTGACAGAATGGGGTCAGTCTGCTCTTACCTGGGTGAGTTACATGGAGGGAGAGGGGTCAGTCTGCTCTTCACTGGGTGGGTTACATTGACAGAGTGGGGTCAGTCTGCTCTTCCCTGGGTGTGTTACATTGACAGAGTGGGGTCAGTCTGTTCTTCCCTGGGTGGGTCACATTGACAGAACGGGGTCTGTCTGCTCTTCCCTGGTTGTGTTACATTGACAGAGTGGGGTCAGTCTGCTCTTCCCTGGGTGTGTTACATTGACAGAGTGGGGTAAGTCTGCTCTCCCCTGGGTGTCTTACATTGACAGAGTGGGGTCAGTCTCTTCTTCCCTGGGTGTGTTACATTGACAGAATGGGGTCAGTCTGCTCTTCCCTGGGTGTGTTACATTGACAGAGTGGGGTCAGTCTGCTCTTCCCTGGGTCTGTTACATTGACAGAGTGGGGTAAATCTGCTCTTCCCTGGCTGTGTTACATTGACAGGGAGGGGTCAGTCTGCTCTTCCCTGGGTGGGTTACATTGACCGAGTGCGGTCAGTCTGCTCTTCCCTGGATGTGTTACATTGAAAGTGTGGGGTCAGTCTGCTCTTCCCTGGGTGTGTTAAATTGACACAGTTGGATCAATCTGCTCTTCCCTGGGTGTGTTACATTGACAGAGTGCGGTCAGTCTGCTCTTCCCTGGGTGCGTGACATTGACAGAGTGGGGTCAGTCTGTTCTTCCCTGGGTGTGTTACATTGACAGAATGGGGTCAGTCTGCCCTTCCCTGTGTGTGTAACATTGACAGAGTGGGGTCAGTCTGCTCTTCCCTAGGTGAGTTACATTTTCAGAGTGAGGTCAGTCTGCTCTTCCCTGAGTGTGTTACTTTGACAGAGTGGGGTCAGTCTGCTCTTCCCTAGGTGAGTTACATTGAGATAGAGGGGTCACTCTGGTCTCCCCTGGGTGTGTTTCATTGACAGAGTTGGGTGAGTCTGCTCTTCCCTGGGTGTGTTACATTGACAGAGTGGGGTCAGTCTGCTCTTCCCTGGGTGTGTTACATTGACAGAGTGGGGTCAGTCTGCACTTCCCTGGGTGTGTTACATTGAAAGAGTGGGGTCAGTCTGCTCTTCCCTGCGTGAGTTACACGGAGGGAGAGGTGTCTGTCTGCTCTTCCCTGGGTGTGTTACATTGACAGAGTGTGGTCAGTCTGCTCTTCCCTGGGTGTGTTACATTGACAGAGTGGGGACAGTCAGCTCTTCCCTGGGTGTGTTACATTGACAGAGTGAGGTCAGTCTGCTCTTCCCTGAGTGTGTTACTTTGACAGAGTGGGAAGAGTCTGCTCTTCCCTGAGTGTGTTACATTGACAGAGTGAGGTCTGTCTGCTCTTCCCTGGGTGAGTTACATTGACAGGGTTGGTTCAGTCTGCTCTCCCCTGGGTGTGATACATTGAAAGAGTGGGGTCAGACTGCTATTCCCTGAGATTGTTACATTGACAGAGTGCGGTGTGTCTGCTCTTCCCTGGGTGTGTTACATTGACAGGGTGGGGTCAGTCTGCTCATCCCTGGATGTGTTACATTGACAGAGTGAGGTCAGTCTGCTCTTCCCTGAGTGTGTTACTTTGACAGAGTGGGAAGAGTCTGCTCTTCCCTGAGTGTGTTACTTTGACAGAGTGGGAAGAGTCTGCTCTTCCCTGAGTGCGTTACTTTGACAGAGTGGGGTCAGTCTGCTCTTCCCTAGGTGAGTTACATTGTGATAGAGGGGTCAGTCTGCTCTTCCCTGGTTGTGTTACATTGACAGAGTGAAGTCAGTCTGCTCTTCCCTGGGTCTGTGATAATGACAGAGTGGGGTCAGTCTGCTCTTCCCTGGGTGTGTTACATTGACAGAGTGCGGTCAGTCTGCTCTTCCCTGGGTGGGTTACATTGACAGAATGGGGTCAGTCTGCTCTTCCCTGGGTGAGTTACATGGAGGGAGAGGGGTCAGTCTGCTCTTCACTGGGTGTGTTACATTGACAGAGTGGGGTTAGTCTGCTCTTCCCTGGGTGTGTTACATTGACAGAGTGGTATCTGTCTGTTCTTCCCTGGGTGGGTTACATTGACAGAACGGGGTCTGTCTGCTCTTCCCTGGTTGTGTTACATTGACAGAGTGGGGTCAGTCTGCTCTTCCCTGGGTGTGTTACATTGACAGAGTGGGGTAAGTCTGCTCTCCCCTGGGTGCCTTACATTGACAGAGTGGGGTCAGTCTGCTCTTCCCTGGGTTTGTTACATTGACAGAGTGGGGTAAATCTGCTCTTCCCTGGGTGTGTTACATTGACAGAGAGCGGTCAGTCTGCTCTTCCCTGGGTGGGTTACATTGACAGAATGGGGTCAGTCTGCCCTTCCCTGTGTGTGTAACATTGACAGAGTGGGGTCAGTCTGCTCTTCCCTAGGTGAGTTACATTTTCAGAGTGAGGTCAGTCTGCTCTTCCCTGAGTGTGTTACTTTGACAGAGTGGGGTCAGTCTGCTCTTCCCTAGGTGAGTTACATTGAGATAGAGGGGTCACTCTGGTCTCCCCTGGGTGTGTTTCATTGACAGAGTTGGGTGAGTCTGCTCTTCCCTGGGTGTGTTACATTGACAGAGTGGGGTCAGTCTGCTCTTCCCTGGGTGTGTTACATTGACAGAGTGGGGTCAGTCTGCACTTCCCTGGGTGTGTTACATTGAAAGAGTGGGGTCAGTCTGCTCTTCCCTGCGTGAGTTACACGGAGGGAGAGGTGTCTGTCTGCTCTTCCCTGGGTGTGTTACATTGACAGAGTGTGGTCAGTCTGCTCTTCCCTGGGTGTGTTACATTGACAGAGTGGGGACAGTCAGCTCTTCCCTGGGTGTGTTACATTGACAGAGTGAGGTCAGTCTGCTCTTCCCTGAGTGTGTTACTTTGACAGAGTGGGAAGAGTCTGCTCTTCCCTGAGTGTGTTACATTGACAGAGTGAGGTCTGTCTGCTCTTCCCTGGGTGAGTTACATTGACAGGGTTGGTTCAGTCTGCTCTCCCCTGGGTGTGATACATTGAAAGAGTGGGGTCAGACTGCTATTCCCTGAGATTGTTACATTGACAGAGTGCGGTGTGTCTGCTCTTCCCTGGGTGTGTTACATTGACAGGGTGGGGTCAGTCTGCTCATCCCTGGATGTGTTACATTGACAGAGTGAGGTCAGTCTGCTCTTCCCTGAGTGTGTTACTTTGACAGAGTGGGAAGAGTCTGCTCTTCCCTGAGTGTGTTACTTTGACAGAGTGGGAAGAGTCTGCTCTTCCCTGAGTGCGTTACTTTGACAGAGTGGGGTCAGTCTGCTCTTCCCTAGGTGAGTTACATTGTGATAGAGGGGTCAGTCTGCTCTTCCCTGGTTGTGTTACATTGACAGAGTGAAGTCAGTCTGCTCTTCCCTGGGTCTGTGATAATGACAGAGTGGGGTCAGTCTGCTCTTCCCTGGGTGTGTTACATTGACAGAGTGCGGTCAGTCTGCTCTTCCCTGGGTGGGTTACATTGACAGAATGGGGTCAGTCTGCTCTTCCCTGGGTGAGTTACATGGAGGGAGAGGGGTCAGTCTGCTCTTCACTGGGTGTGTTACATTGACAGAGTGGGGTTAGTCTGCTCTTCCCTGGGTGTGTTACATTGACAGAGTGGTATCTGTCTGTTCTTCCCTGGGTGGGTTACATTGACAGAACGGGGTCTGTCTGCTCTTCCCTGGTTGTGTTACATTGACAGAGTGGGGTCAGTCTGCTCTTCCCTGGGTGTGTTACATTGACAGAGTGGGGTAAGTCTGCTCTCCCCTGGGTGCCTTACATTGACAGAGTGGGGTCAGTCTGCTCTTCCCTGGGTTTGTTACATTGACAGAGTGGGGTAAATCTGCTCTTCCCTGGGTGTGTTACATTGACAGAGAGCGGTCAGTCTGCTCTTCCCTGGGTGGGTTACATTGACCGAATGCGGTCAGTCTGCTCTTCCCTGGATGTGTATCATTGAAAGTGTGGGGTCAGTCTGCTCTTCCCTGGGTGTGTTACATTGACACAGTGGGATCAATCTGCTCTTCCCTGGGTGTGTTACATTGACAGAGTGGGGTTAGTCTGCTCTTCCCTTTGTATGTTACATTGACCGAGTGAGGTCAATCTTCTGTTCCCTGGGTGAATTACATTGACAGAGAGGGGTCAGTCTGCTCTTCCCTGGATGTGTTACAATGACATAGTGGGGTCAGTCTGCTCTTCCCTGGGTATGTTACATTGACAGAGTGGTGTCAGTCTGCTCTTCCTGGGGTGTGTTACATTGACAAAGTCGGGTCAGTCTGTTCTTCCCTGAGTGTGTTACATTGACAGAGTGCGGTCAGTCTGCTCTTCCCTGGGTGCGTGACATTGACAGTTTGGGGTCAGTCTGCTCTTCCCTGGGAGTGTTACATTGACAGAGTGGGGTCAGTCTGCTCTTCCCTGGCTGAGTTACATGGAGGGAGAGGGGTCTGTCTGCTCTTCACTGGGTGGGTTACATTGACAGAGTGGGGTCAGTCCGCTCTTCTCTGCGTGTGTTACTTTGACAGAGTGGAGTCAGTCCGCTCTTCCCTGGGTGTGTTACACTGACAGAGTTGGGTCAGTCTGCTCTTCCCTGGGTGTGTTACATTGACAGAGTGGGGTCTGTCTGCTCTTCCCTGGGTGTTTTACATTGACAGAGTGGGGTCAGTCTGCTCTTCCCTGAGTGGGTTACATTGACAGAACGGGGTCTGTCTGCTCTTCCCTGGGAGTGTTACATTGACAGAGTGCGGTCAGTCTGCTCTTCTCTGGGTGCGTGACATTGACAGAGTGGGGTCAGTCTGCTCTTCCCTGCGTGTGTTACATTGACAGAGTGGGGTCAGTCTGCTCTTCCCTGGGTGTGTTACATTGACAGAGTGGGGTCAGTCTGCTCTTCCCTGGGTGTGTTACATTGACAGAGTGGGGTCAGTCTGGTCTTCCCTGAGTGGGTTACATTGACAGAACGGGGTCTGTCTGCTCTTCCCTGGGAGTGTTACATTGACAGAGTGGGTTCAGTCTGCTCTTCCCTGGGTGTGTTACATTGACAGAGTGGGGTCAATCTGCTCTTCCTTGGGTGTGTTACATTAACAGAGTGGGGTATGTCTGCTCGCCCCTGGGTGTCTTACATTGACAGAGTGGGGTCAGTCTTTTCTTCCCTGGGTGTGTTACATTGACAGAATGGGGTATAGTCTGCTCTTCCCTGGGTGTGTTACATTGACAGAGAGGGGTCAGTCTGCTCTTCCCTGGGTCTGTTACATTGACAGAGTGGGGTAAATCTGCTCTTCCCTGGCTGTGATACATTGACAGAGAGGGGTCAGTCTGCTCTTCCCTGGGTGGGTTACATTGACCGAGTGCGGTCAGTCTGCTCTTACCTGGATGTGTTACATTGAAAGTGTGGGGTCAGTCTGCTCTTCCCTGGGTGTGTTACATGGACACAGTGGGATCAATCTGCTCTTCCCTGGGTGTGTTACATTGACAGAGTGCGGTCAGTCTGCTCTTCCCTGGGTGCGTGACATTGACAGAGTGGGGTCAGTCTGTTCTTCCCTGGGTGTGTTACATTGACAGAATGGGGTCAGTCTGCCCTTCCCTGGGTGTGTTGCATTGACAGAGTGGGGTCAGTCTGCTCTTCCCTGGGTATGTTACATTGACAGAGTGGGGTAAATCTGCTCTTCCCTGGGTGTGTTACATTGACAGAGAGGGGTCAGTCTGCTCTTCCCTGTGTGGATTACATTGACCGAGTGCGGTCAGTCTGCTCTTCCCTGGATGTGTTACATTGATTGAGTGGGTTCAGTCAGCTCTTCCCTGGATGTGTTACATTGACACAGTGGGATCAATCTGCTCTTCCCTGGGTGTGTTACATTGACAGAGTGCGGTCAGTCTGCTCTTCCCTGGGTGCGTGACATTGACAGAGTGGGGTCAGTCTGCTCTTCCCTGGGTGTGTTACATTGACAGAGTGGGGTTAGTCTGCTCTTCCCTGGGTATGTTACATTGACCGAGTGATGTCAATGTTCTGTTCCCTGGGTGAGTTACATTGACAGAGAGGGGTCAGTCTGATCTTCCCTGGCTGTGTTACAATGAGAGAGTGGGGTCAGACTGCTCTTCCTTGGGTGTGTTACATTGACAGAGTGGGGTCAGTCTGCTCTTCCCGCGGTGTGTTACATTGACAGAGTGAGGTCAGTCTGCTCTTCCCTGGGTGAGTTATATTGACAGGGTGGGGTCAGTCTGCTCTCCCCTGGGTATGATACATTGACAGAGTGGGGTCAGTCTGCCCTTCCCTGGTTGTGTTACATTGACAGAGTGAGGTCAGTCTGCTCTTCCCTGAGTGTGTGACTTTGACAGAGGGGGGTCAGTCTGCTCTTCCCTAGGTGAGTTACATTGAGATTGAGGGGTCACTCTGGTCTCCCCTGGGTGTGTTACATTGACAGAGTTGGGTGAGTCTGCTCCTCCCTGGGTCTGTGATATTGACAGAGTGGGGTCAGTCTGCTCTTCCCTGGGTGTGTTACATTGACAGAGTGGGGTCAGTCTGCACTTCCCTGGGTGTGTTACATTGAAAGAGTGGGGTCAGTCTGCTCTTCCCTGGGTGAGTTACATTGACAGAGTGCGGTCAGTCTGCTCTTCCCTGGGTGTGTTACATTGACAGAGTAATGTCAGTCTGCTCTTCCCTGAGTGTGTTACTTTGACAGAGTGGGGTCAGTCTGCTCTTCCCTAGGTGAGTTACATTGTGATAGAGGGGTCAGTCTGCTCTTCCCTGGATGTGTTACAATGACAGAGTGGGGTCAGTCTGCTCTTCCTTGGGTGTGTTACATTGACAGAGTGAGGTCTGTCTGCTCTTCCCTGGGTGAGTTACATTGACAGGGTCGGTTCAGTCTGCTCTCCCCTGGGTGTGATACATTGAAAGAGTGGGGTCAGACTGCTATTCCCTGAGTATGTTACATTGACAGAGTGGGGTGTGTCTGCTCTTCCCTGGGTGTGTTACATTGACAGAGTGGGGTCAGTCTGCTCTTCCCTGGGTGTGTTACATTGACAGAGTGGGGACAGTCATCTCTTCCCTGGGTGTGTTACATTGACAGAGTGAGGTCAGTCTGCTCTTCCCTGAGTGTGTTACTTTGACAGAGTGGGAAGAGTCTGCTCTTCCCTGAGTGCGTTACTTTGACAGAGTGGGGTCAGTCTGCTCTTCCCTAGGTGAGTTACATTGTGATAGAGGGGTCACTCTGGTCTCCCCTGGGTGTGTTACATTGACAGAGTTGGGTGAGTCTGCTCTTCCCTGGGTCTGTGATAATGACAGAGTGGGGTCAGTCTGCTCTTCCCTGGGTGTGTTACATTGACTGAGTGCGGTCAGTCTGCTCTTCCCTGGGTGGGTTACATTGCCAGAATGGGGTCAGTCTGCTCTTCCCTGGGTGAGTTACATGGAGGGAGAGGGGTCAGTCTGCTCTTCACTGGGTGTGTTACATTGACAGAGTGGGGTTAGTCTGCTCTTCCCTGGGTGTGTTACATTGACAGAGTGGGGTCAGTCTGTTCTTCCCTGGGTGGGTTACATTGACAGAACGGGGTCTGTCTGCTCTTCCCTGGTTGTGTTACATTGACAGAGTGGGGTCAGTCTGCTCTTCCCTGGGTGTGTTACATTGACAGAGTGGGGTAAGTCTGCTCTCCCCTGGGTGCCTTACATTGACAGAGTGGGGTCAGTCTGTTCTTCCCTGGGTGTGTTACATTGACAGAATGGGGTCAGTCTGCTCTTCCCTGGGTGTGTTACATTGACAGAGTGGGGTCAGTCTGCTCTTCCCTGGGTTTGTTACATTGACAGAGTGGGGTAAATCTGCTCTTCCCTGGGTGTGTTACATTGACAGAGAGGGGTCAGTCTGCTCTTCCCTGGGTGGGTTACATTGACCGAATGCGGTCAGTCTGCTCTTCCCTGGATGTGTATCATTGAAAGTGTGGGGTCAGTCTGCTCTTCCCTGGGTGTGTTACATTGACACAGTGGGATCAATCTGCTCTTCCCTGGGTGTGTTACATTGACAGAGTGGGGTTAGTCTGCTCTTCCCTGGGTATGTTACATTGACCGAGTGAGGTCAATCTTCTGTTCCCTGGGTGAGTTACATTGACAGAGAGGGGTCAGTCTGCTCTTCCCTGGATGTGTTACAATGACATAGTGGGGTCAGTCTGCTCTTCCCTGGGTATGTTACATTGACAGAGTGGTGTCAGTCTGCTCTTCCTGGGGAGTGTTACATTGACAAAGTCGGGTCAGTCTGTTCTTCCCTGAGTGTGTTACATTGACAGAGTGCGGTCAGTCTGCTCTTCCCTGGGTTCGTGACATTGACAGAGTGGGGTCAGTCTGCTCTTCCCTGGGTGTGTTACATTGACAGAGTGGGGTCAGTCCGCTCTTCTCTGCGTGTGTTACATGGAGGGAGAGGGGTCTGTCTGCTCTTCACTGGCTGTGTTACATTGACAGAGTGGGGTCAGTCCGCACTTCTCTGCGTGTGTTAATTGACAGAGTGGAGTCAGTCTGCTCTTCCCTGGATGTGTTACACTGACAGAGTTGGGTCAGTCTGCTCTTCCCTGGGTGTGTTACATTGACAGAGTGGGGTCAGTCTGCTCTTCCCTGGGTGAGTTACATTGACAGAGTGGGGTCAGTCTGCTCTTCCCTGGGTGTGTTACATTGACAGAGTGGGGTCAGTCTGCTCTTCCCTGAGTGGGTTACATTGACAGAACGGGGTCTGTCTGCTCTTCCCTGGGAGTGTTACATTGACAGAGTGGGTTCAGTCTGCTCTTCCCTGGTTGTGTTACATTGACAGAGTGGGGTCAATCTGCTCTTCCTTGGTTGTGTTACATTGACAGAGTGCGGTCAGTCTGCTCTTCCCTGGGTGCGTGACATTGACAGAGTGGGGTCAGTCTGTTCTTCCCTGGGTGTGTTACATTGACAGAATGGGGTCAGTCTGCCCTTCCCTGGGTGTGTTACATTGACAGAGTGGGGTCAGTCTGCTCTTCCCTGGGTATGTTACATTGACAGAGTGGGGTAAATCTGCTCTTCCCTGGGTGTGTTACATTGACAGAGAGGGGTCAGTCTGCTCTTCCCTGGGTGGATTACATTGACCGAGTGCGGTCAGTCTGCTCTTCCCTGGATGTGTTACATTGAAAGTGTGGGGTCAGTCTGCTCTTCCCTGGATGTGTTACATTGACACAGTGGGATCAATCTGCTCTTCCCTGGGTGTGTTACATTGACAGAGTGCGGTCAGTCTGCTCTTCCCTGGGTGCGTGACATTGACAGAGTGGGGTCAGTCTGCTCTTCCCTGGGTGTGTTACATTGACAGAGTGGGGTCAGTCTGTTCTTCCCTGGGTGTGTTACATTGACAGAGTGGGGTTAGTCTGCTCTTCCCTGGGTATGTTACATTGACCGAGTGAGGTCAATCTTCTGTTCCCTGGGTGAGTTACATTGACAGAGAGGGGTCAGTCTGCTCTTCCCTGGCTGTGTTACATTGACAGAGTGAGGTCAGTCTGCTCTTCCCTGGGTGAGTTAGATTGACAGGGTGGGGTCAGTCTGCTCTCCTCTGGGTGTGTTACATTGACAGAGTGGGGTCAGTCTGCCCTTCCCTGGGTGTTTTACATTGACAGAATGGGGTCAGTCTGCTCTTCCCTGGGTGTGTTACATTAACAGGGTGGGGTCAGTCTGCTCTTCCCTGGGTGTGTTACATTGACAGAGTGGGGTCAGTCTGCACTTCCCCGAGTCTGTTACTTTGACAGAGTGGGGACAGTCTGCTCTTCCCTGGGTGTGTTACATTGACAGAGTGAGGTCAGTCTGCTCTTCCCTGAGTGTGTTACTTTGACAGAGTGGGGACAGTCTGCTCTTCCCTGAGTGTGTTACTTTGACAGAGTGGGGTCAGTGTGCTCTTCCCTAGGTGAGTTACATTGAGATAGAGAGGTCACTCTGGTCTCCCCTGGGTGTGTTACATTGACAAAGTGGGGGCAAACTTCTCTTCCCTGGGTGAGGTACATTGACAGAGTGGGGTCAGTCTGCTCTTCCCTGTGTGTGTTACATTGACAGAATGGGGTCAGTCTGCTCTTCCCTGGGTGTGTTACAATGATAGAGTGGGGTCAGTCTGCTCTTCCCTGGGTGTGTTGCATTGACAGAGTGGGGTCAGTCTGCTCTTCCCTAAATGTGTTACATTGACAGAGTTGGGTCAGTCTGATCTTCCCTGGGTGTGTAACGTTGACAGAAAGGGGTCAGTCTGCTCTTCCCTGGGTGTTTTACATTAACAGAGTGGGGTGAGTCTGCTCTTCCCTGGGTGTGTTACATTGACAGAGTGGGGTCAGTCTACTCTTCCCTGTGTGTCTGACATTGACAGAGTGGGGTCAGTCTGCTCTTCCGTGGGTGTGTTACATTGACAGAGTGGGGTCAGTCTGCTCTTCCCTGC
Source organism: Chiloscyllium punctatum (assembly GCF_047496795.1). Taxonomy (NCBI): domain Eukaryota; kingdom Metazoa; phylum Chordata; class Chondrichthyes; order Orectolobiformes; family Hemiscylliidae; genus Chiloscyllium; species Chiloscyllium punctatum. The sequence goes on from NC_092769.1 coordinate 19,405,203, forward strand.
GTGTGTTAATTGACAGAGTGGAGTCAGTCTGCTCTTCCCTGGGTGTGTTACACTGACAGAGTTGGGTCAGTCTGCTCTTCCCTGGGTGTGTTACATTGACAGAACAGGGTCCGTCTGCCTTTCCCTGGGTGTGTTACATTGACAGAGTTGGGACAGTCTGATATTCCCTGGGTGTATAACGTTGAGAGACAGGGGTCAGTCTACTCTTCCCTGGGTGTGTTACATTGACAGAGTGAACTCAGTTTGCTCTTCCCTGGGTGTGTTGCAATGACAGAGTGTGGTCAGTCTGCTCTTCCCTGTGTCTGTTATATTGACCGAGTGAGGTCAGTCTGCTTTTCCCTGGGTGTGTTACATTGCCAGAGTGGTGTCAGTTAGTTCTTCCCTGGGAGTGTTACATTGACAGAGAGTGGTCAGTCTGCTCATCCCTGGGTGTGTTACATTGGCAGAGTGGGGTCAGTCTGCCCTTCCCTGGGTGTGTTACATTGACAGAGTGGGGTCAGTCTGCTCTTCCCTGGCTGGGTTATATTGGCAGAGTGGGGTCAGTCTACTCTTCCCTGGGTGTGTTTCATTGACAGAGGGGGGTCAGTCTGCTCTTCCCTGAGTGTGTTACATTGACAGAGTGGGGTCAGCGTGCACTTCCCTGGGTGTTTTAAATTGACAGAGTGGGGTCAGTCTGCTCTTCCCTGGGTGTGTTACTTTGACAGGGTGGGGTCAGTCTGCTCTTCCCTGGGTGCGTGACATTGACAGAGTGGGGTCAGTCTGCTGTTCCCTGGGTGTGTTACATTTACAGAGTGGGGTCAGTCTGCTCTTCCCTGGGTGTGTTACATTGACACAATGGGGTCAGTCTGCTCTTCCCTGGGTGTGTTACATTGACAGAGTGGGGTCAGTCTGCTCTTCCCTGGGTGTGATACATTGACAGAGTGGGGTCAGTCTGCTCTTCCCTGGGTGTGTTACATTGACAGAGATCGGTCAGTCTGCTCTTCCCTGGATGTGTTCCATTGAATGTGTGGGGTCAGTCTGCTCTTCCCTGGGTGTGTTACATTGACAGAGTGGGGTCAGTCTGCTCTTCCCTGGGTGTGTTACATTGAATGTGTGGGGTCAGTCTGCTCTTCCCTGAGTGTGTTACTTTGACAGAGTGGGGTCAGTCTGCTCTTCCCTAGGTGAGTTACATTGAGATAGAGAGGTCACTCTGGTCTCCCCTGAGTGTGTTACTTTGACAGAGTGGGGTCAGTCTGCTCTTCCCTGTGTGTGTTACATTGACAGAATGGGGTCAGTCTGCTCTTCCCTGGGTGTGTTACATTGACAGAGTGAAGTCAGTCTGCTCTTCCCTGGGTGTGTTACAATGATAGAGTGGGGTCAGTCTGCTCTTCCCTGGGTGTGTTGCATTGACAGAGTGGGGTCAGTCTGCTCTTCCCTAAATGTGTTACATTGACAGAGTTGGGTCAGTCTGATCTTCCCTGGGTGTGTAACGTTGACAGAAAGCTGTCAGTCTGCTCTTCCCTGGGTGTTTTACATTAACAGAGTGGGGTGAGTCTGCTCTTCCCTGGGTGTGTTACATTGAATGTGTGGGGTCAGTCTGCTCTTCCCTGGGTGTGTTATACTGACAGAGTGGGGTCAGTCTGCTCTTCCCTGGGTGCGTTACATTGACAGAGTGGGGTCAGTATGCTCTTCCCTGGGTGTGTTACATTGACAGAACAGGGTCCGTCTGACTTTCCCTGGGTGTGTTACATTGACAGAGTGGGGTCAGTCTGCTCTTTCCTGGGTGTGTTACATTGACAGAGTTGGGACAGTCTGATGTTCCCTGGGTGTATAACGTTGAGAGACAGGGGTCAGTCTGCTCTTCCCTGGGTGTGTTACATTGACAGAGTGAACTCAGTCTGCTCTTCCCTGGGTGTGTTGCAATGACAGAGTGTGGTCAGTCTGCTCTTCCCTGTGTCTGTTATATTGACCGAGTGAGGTCAGTCTGCTTTTCCCTGGGTGTGTTACATTGCCAGAGTGGGGTCAGTCTGCTCTTCCCTGGCTGGGTTATATTGGCAGAGTGGGGTCAGTCTACTCTTCCCTGGGTGTGTTACATTGGCAGAGTGGGGTCAGTCTGCTCTTCCCTGGCTGGGTTATATTGGCAGAGTGGGGTCAGTCTGCTCATCCCTGGGTGTGTTACATTGGCAGAGTGGGGTCAGTCTGCTCTTCCCTGGCTGGGTTATATTGGCAGAGTGGGGTCAGTCTACTCTTCCCTGGGTGTGTTTCATTGACAGAGGGGGGTCAGTCTGCTCTTCCCTGAGTGTGTTACATTGACAGAGTGGGGTCAGCGTGCACTTCCCTGGGTGTTTTAAATTGACAGAGTGGGGTCAGTCTGCTCTTCCCTGGGTGTGTTACTTTGACAGGGTGGGGTCAGTCTGCTCTTCCCTGGGTGCGTGACATTGACAGAGTGGGGTCAGTCCGCTGTTCCCTGGGTGTGTTACATTTACAGAGTGGGGTCAGTCTGCTCTTCCCTGGGTGTGTTACATTGACACAATGGGGTCAGTCTGCTCTTCCCTGGGTGTGTTACATTGACTGAGTGGGGTCAGTCTCCTCTTCCCTGGGTGTGATACATTGACAGAGTGGGGTCAGTCTGCTCTTCCCTGGGTGTGTTACATTGACAGAGATCGGTCAGTCTGCTCTTCCCTGGATGTGTTCCATTGAATGTGTGGGGTCAGTCTGCTCTTCCCTGGGTGTGTTACATTGACAGAGTGGGGTCAGTCTGCTCCTCCCAGGGTGTGTTACATTGACAGAGTGGGGTCCGTCTGCTCTTCCCTGGGTGTGTTACTTTGACAGAGTGGGGACAGTCTGCTCTTCCCTGAGTGTGTTACTTTGACAGAGTGGGGTCAGTCTGCTCTTCCCTAGGTGAGTTACATTGAGATAGAGAGGTCACTCTGGTCTCCCCTGGGTGTGTTACATTGACAAAGTGGGGGCAATCTTCTCTTCCCTGGGTGAGTTACATTGACAGAGTGGGGTCAGTCTGCTCTTCCCTGTGTGTGTTACATTGACAGAATGGGGTCAGTCTGCTCTTCCCTGTGTCTGTTATATTGACCGAGTGAGGTCAGTCTGCTTTTCCCTGGGTGTGTTACATTGCCAGAGTGGTGTCAGTTAGTTCTTCCCTGGGAGTGTTACATTGACAGAGAGTGCTTAGTCTCTTCATCCCTGGGTGTGTTACATTGGCAGAGTGGGGTCAGTCTGCCCTTCCCTGGGTGTGTTACATTGACAGAGTGGGGTCAGTCTGCTCTTCCCTGGCTGGGTTATATTGGCAGAGTGGGGTCAGTCTACTCTTCCCTGGGTGTGTTTCATTGACAGAGGGGGGTCAGTCTGCTCTTCCCTGAGTGTGTTACATTGACAGAGTGGGGTCAGCGTGCACTTCCCTGGGTGTTTTAAATTGACAGAGTGGGGTCAGTCTGCTCTTCCCTGGGTGTGTTACTTTGACAGGGTGGGGTCAGTCTGCTCTTCCCTGGGTGCGTGACATTGACAGAGTGGGGTCAGTCTGCTGTTCCCTGGGTGTGTTACATTTACAGAGTGGGGTCAGTCTGCTCTTCCCTGGGTGTGTTACATTGACACAATGGGGTCAGTCTGCTCTTCCCTGGGTGTGTTACATTGACAGAGTGGGGTCAGTCTGCTCTTCCCTGGGTGTGATACATTGACAGAGTGGGGTCAGTCTGCTCTTCCCTGGGTGTGTTACATTGACAGAGATCGGTCAGTCTGCTCTTCCCTGGATGTGTTCCATTGAATGTGTGGGGTCAGTCTGCTCTTCCCTGGGTGTGTTACATTGACAGAGTGGGGTCAGTCTGCTCTTCCCTGGGTGTGTTACATTGAATGTGTGGGGTCAGTCTGCTCTTCCCTGGGTGTGTTACTTTGACAGAGTGGGGACAGTCTGCTCTTCCCTGAGTGTGTTACTTTGACAGAGTGGGGTCAGTCTGCTCTTCCCTAGGTGAGTTACATTGAGATAGAGAGGTCACTCTGGTCTCCCCTGGGTGTGTTACATTGACAAAGTGGGGGCAATCCTCTCTTTCCTGGGTGAGTTACATTGACAGAGTGGGGTCAGTCTGCTCTTCCCTGTGTGTGTTACATTGACAGAATGGGGTCAGTCTGCTCTTCCCTGGGTGTGTTACATTGACAGAGTGAAGTCAGTCTGCTCTTCCCTGGGTGTGTTACAATGATAGAGTGGGGTCAGTCTGCTCTTCCCTGGGTGTGTTGCATTGACAGAGTGGGGTCAGTCTGCTCTTCCCTAAATGTGTTACATTGACAGAGTTGGGTCAGTCTGATCTTCCCTGGGTGTGTAACGTTGACAGAAAGCTGTCAGTCTGCTCTTCCCTGGGTGTTTTACATTAACAGAGTGGGGTGAGTCTGCTCTTCCCTGGGTGTGTTACATTGAATGTGTGGGGTCAGTCTACTCTTCCCTGTGTGTCTTACATTGACAGAGTGGGGTCAGTCTGCTCTTCCGTGGGTGTGTTACATTGACAGAGTGGGGTCAGACTGCTCTTCCCTGGGTGTGTTATACTGACAGAGTGGGGTCAGTCTGCTCTTCCCTGGGTGCGTTACATTGACAGAGTGGGGTCAGTATGCTCTTCCCTGGGTGTGTTACATTGACAGAACAGGGTCCGTCTGCCTTTCCCTGGGTGTGTTACATTGACAGAGTGGGGTCAGTCTGCTCTTTCCTGGGTGTGTTACATTGACAGAGTTGGGACAGTCTGATGTTCCCTGGGTGTATAACGTTGAGAGACAGGGGTCAGTCTGCTCTTCCCTGGGTGTGTTACATTGACAGAGTGAACTCAGTCTGCTCTTCCCTGGGTGTGTTGCAATGACAGAGTGTGGTCAGTCTGCTCTTCCCTGTGTCTGTTATATTGACCGAGTGAGGTCAGTCTGCTTTTCCCTGGGTGTGTTACATTGCCAGAGTGGTGTCAGTTAGTTCTTCCCTGGGAGTGTTACATTGACAGAGAGTGGTCAGTCTGCTCATCCCTGGGTGTGTTACATTGGCAGAGTGGGGTCAGTCTGCTCTTCCCTGGCTGGGTTATATTGGCAGAGTGGGGTCAGTCTACTCTTCCCTGGGTGTGTTTCATTGACAGAGGGGGGTCAGTCTGCTCTTCCCTGAGTGTGTTACATTGACAGAGTGGGGTCAGCGTGCACTTCCCTGGGTGTTTTAAATTGACAGAGTGGGGTCAGTCTGCTCTTCCCTGGGTGTGTTACTTTGACAGGGTGGGGTCAGTCTGCTCTTCCCTGGGTGCGTGACATTGACAGAGTGGGGTCAGTCTGCTCTTCCCTGGGTGTGTTACATTTACAGAGTGGGGTCAGTCTGCTCTTCCCTGGGTGTGTTACATTGACACAATGGGGTCAGTCTGCTCTTCCCTGGGTGTGTTACATTGACAGAGTGGGGTCAGTCTCCTCTTCCCTGGGTGTGATACATTGACAGAGTGGGGTCAGTCTGCTCTTCCCTGGGTGTGTTACATTGACAGAGATCGGTCAGTCTGCTCTTCCCTGGATGTGTTCCATTGAATGTGTGGGGTCAGTCTGCTCTTCCCGGGGTGTGTTACATTGACAGAGTGGGGTCAGTCTGCTCCTCCCAGGGTGTGTTACATTGACAGAGTGGGGTCCGTCTGCTCTTCCCTGGGTGTGTTACTTTGACAGAGTGGGGACAGTCTGCTCTTCCCTGAGTGTGTTACTTTGACAGAGTGGGGTCAGTCTGCTCTTCCCTAGGTGAGTTACATTGAGATAGAGAGGTCACTCTGGTCTCCCCTGGGTGTGTTACATTGACAAAGTGGGGGCAATCTTCTCTTCCCTGGGTGAGTTACATTGACAGAGTGGGGTCAGTCTGCTCTTCCCTGTGTGTGTTACATTGACAGAATGGGGTCAGTCTGCTCTTCCCTGGGTGTGTTACATTGACAGAGTGAAGTCAGTCTGCTCTTCCCTGGGTGTGTTACAATGATAGAGTGGGGTCAGTCTGCTCTTCCCTGGGTGTGTTGCATTGACAGAGTGGGGTCAGTCTGCTCTTCCCTAAATGTGTTACATTGACAGAGTTGGGTCAGTCTGATCTTCCCTGGGTGTGTAACGTTGACAGAAAGGGGTCAGTCTGCTCTTCCCTGGGTGTTTTACATTAACAGAGTGGGGTGAGTCTGCTCTTCCCTGGGTGTGTTACATTGAATGTGTGGGGTCAGTCTACTCTTCCCTGTGTGTCTTACATTGACAGAGTGGGGTCAGTCTGCTCTTCCCTGGGTGTGTTACATTGACAGAGTGGGGTCAGTCTGCTCTTCCCTGGGTGTGTTATACTGACAGAGTGGGGTCAGTCTGCTCTTCCCTGGGTGCGTTACATTGACAGAGTGGGGTCAGTATGCTCTTCCCTGGGTGTGTTACATTGACAGAACAGGGTCCGTCTGCCTTTCCCTGGGTGTGTTACATTGACAGAGTGTGGTCAGTCTGCTCTTTCCTGGGTGTGTTACATTGACAGAGTTGGGACAGTCTGATGTAACCTGGGTGTATAACGTTGAGAGACACGGGTCAGACTGCTCTTCCCTGGGTGTGTTACATTGACAGAGTGAACTCAGTCTGCTCTTCCCTGGGTGTGTTGCAATGACAGAGTGTGGTCAGTCTGCTCTTCCCTGTGTCTGTTATATTGACCGAGTGAGGTCAGTCTGCTTTTCCCTGGGTGTGTTACATTGCCAGAGTGGTGTCAGTTAGTTCTTCCCTGGGAGTGTTACATTGACAGAGAGTGGTCAGTCTGCTCATCCCTGGGTGTGTTACATTGGCAGAGTGGGGTCAGTCTGCCCTTCCCTGGGTGTGTTACATTGACAGAGTGGGGTCAGTCTGCTCTTCCCTGGGTGCGTGACATTGACAGAGTGGGGTCAGTCTGCTGTTCCCTGGGTGTGTTACATTTACAGAGTGGGGTCAGTCTGCTCTTCCCTGGGTGTGTTACATTGACACAATGGGGTCAGTCTGCTCTTCCCTGGGTGTGTTACATTGACAGAGTGGGGTCAGTCTGCTCTTCCCTGGGTGTGCTACATTGACAGAGTGGGGTCAGTCTGCTCTTCCCTGGGTGTGTTACATTGACAGAGATCGGTCAGTCTGCTCTTCCCTGGATGTGTTCCATTGAATGTGTGGGGTCAGTCTGCTCTTCCCTGGGTGTGTTACATTGACAGAGTGGGGTCAGTCTGCTCTTCCCTGGGTGTGTTACATTGACAGAGTGGGGTCAGTCTGCTCTTCCCTGGGTGTGTTACATTGACAGAGTGGGGTCAGTCTGCTCTTCCCTGGGTGTGTTACATTGACAGAGAGGGGTCAGTCTGCTCTTCCCTGCGTGTGTTACAATGACAGAGTGGGGTCAGTCTGCTCTTCCTTGGGTGTTTTACATTGACCGAGTGGGGTCAGTCTGCTCTTCCCGCGGTGTGTTACATTGACAGAGTTGGGTCAGTCTGATCTTCCCTGGGGGTATAACGTTGACAGAAAGGGGTCAGTCTGCTCTTCCCTGGGTGTGTTGCAATGACAGAGTGTGGTCAGTCTGCTCTTCCCTGTGTCTGTTATATTTGACCGGGTGAGGTCAGTCTGCTCTTCGCTGGGTGTGTTACATTGCCAGAGTGGTTTCAGTCTGCTCTTCCCTGGGTGTGTTACATTGACAGAGAGGGGTCAGTCTGCTCTTCCCTCGGTGGGTTACATTGAAAGTGTGGGGTCAGTCTGCTCTTCCCTGGGTGTGTTAAATTGACACAGTGGGGTCAATCTGTTCTTCCCTGGGTGTGTTACATTGACAGTGTGCGGTCAGTCTGCTCTTCCCTAGGTGGGTGACATTGACAGAGTGGGGTCAGTCTGCTCTTCCCTGGGTGTGTTACATTCACAGAGTGGAGTCAGTCTGCTCTTCCCTGGGAGTGTTACATTGACAGAGAGGGGTCAGTCTGCTCTTCCCTGTATGTGTTACATTGAATGTGTGGGGTCAGTCTGCTCTTCCCTGGGTGTGTTACATTGACACAGTGGGGTCAGTCTGCTCTTCCCTGGGTGTGTTACATTGACAGGGTGGGGTCAGTCTGCTCTTCCCTGGGTGTGTTACATTGACAGAGTGGGGTCAGTCTGCACTTCCCCGAGTGTGTTACTTTGACGGAGTGGGGACAGTCAGCTCTTCCCTGGGTGTGTTACATTGACAGAGTGAGGTCAGTCTGCTCTTCCCTGAGTGTGTTACTTTGACAGAGTGGGGACAGTCTGCTCTTCCCTGAGTGTGTTACTTTGACAGAGTGGGGTCAGTCTGCTCTTCCCTAGGTGAGTTACATTGAGATAGAGAGGTCACTCTGGTCTCCCCTGGGTGTGTTACATTGACAAAGGGGGGGCAACCTTCTCTTCCCTGGGTGAGTTACATTGACAGAGTGGGGTCAGTCTGCTCTTCCCTGTGTGTGTTACATTGACAGAATGGGGTCAGTCTGCTCTTCCCTGGGTGTGTTACATTGACAGAGTGAAGTCAGTCTGCTCTTCCCTGGGTGTGTTACAATGACAGAGTGGGGTCAGTCTGCTCTTCCCTGGGTGTGTTGCATTGACAGAGTGGGGTCAGTCTGCTCTTCCCAGAATGTGTTACATTGACAGAGTTGGGTCAGTCTGATCTTCCCTGGGTGTGTAACGTTGACAGAAAGGGGTCAGTCTGCTCTTCCCTGGGTGTTTTACATTAACAGAGTGGGGTGAGTCTGCTCTTCCCTGGGTGTGTTACATTGACAGAGTGTGGTCAGTCTACTCTTCCCTGTGTGTCTTACATTGACAGAGTGGGGTCAGTCTGCTCTTCCCTGGGTGTGTTACATTGACAGAGTGGGGTCCGTCTGCTCTTCCCTGGGTGTGTTATACTGACAGAGTGGGGTCAGTCTGCTCTTCCCTGGGTGCGTTACATTGACAGAGTGGGGTCAGTATGCTCTTCCCTGGGTGTGTTACATTGACAGAACAGGGTCCGTCTGCCTTTCCCTGGGTGTGTTACATTGACAATGGGGTTAGTCTGCTCTTCCCTGGGTGTGTTACATTGACAGAGTGAGGTCAGTCTGCTCTTCCCTGGGTGTGTTACAATGACTGAGTGGGGTCAGTCTGCTCTTTCCTGGGTGTGTTACATTGACAGAGTTGGGACAGTCTGATGTTCCCTGGGTGTATAAAGTTGAGAGACAGGGGTCAGTCTGCTCTTCCCTGGGTGTGTTACTTTGACAGAGTGAACTCAGTCTGCTCTTCCCTGGGTGTGTTGCAATGACAGAGTGTGGTCAGTCTGCTCTTCCCTGTGTCTGTTATATTGACCGAGTGAGGTCAGTCTGCTTTTCCCTGGGTGTGTTACATTGCCAGAGTGGTGTCAGTTAGTTCTTCCCTGGGAGTGTTACATTGACAGAGAGTGGTCAGTCTGCTCTTCCCTGGGTGTGTTACATTGGCAGAGTGGGGTCAGTCTGCCCTTCCCTGGGTGTGTTACATTGACAGATTGGGGTCAGTCTGCTCTTCCCTGGCTGGGTTATATTGGCAGAGTGGCGTCAGTCTGCTCTTCCCTGGGTGTGTTTCATTGACAGAGTGGGGTCAGCGTGCACTTCCCTGGGTGTTTTAAATTGACAGAGTGGGGTCAGTCTGCTCTTCCCTGGGAGTGTTACATTGACAGAGTGTGGTCAGTCTGCCCTTCCCTGGGTGTGTTACTTTGACAGGGTGGGGTCAGTCTGCTCTTCCCTGGGTGCGTGACATTGACAGAGTGGGGTCAGTCTGCTGTTCCCTGGGTGTGTTACATTTACAGAGTGGGGTCAGTCTGCTCTTCCCTGGGTGTGTTACATTGACAGAGAGGGGTCAGTCTGCTCTTCCCTGGATGTGTTCCATTGAATGTGTGGGGTCAGTCTGCTCTTCCCTGGGTGTGTTACATTGACACAATGGGGTCAGTCTGCTCTTCCCTGGGTGTGTTACATTGACAGAGTGGGGTCAGTCTGCTCTTCCCTGGGTGTGCTACATTGACAGAGTGGGGTCAGTCTGCTCTTCCCTGGGTGTGTTACATTGACAGAGAGGGGTCAGTCTGCTCTTCCCTGGATGTGTTCCATTGAATGTGTGGTGTCAGTTTGCTTTTCCCTGGGTGTGTTACATTGCCAGAGTGGTGTCAGTTAGTTCTTCCCTGGGAGTGTTACATTGACAGAGAGTGGTCAGTCTGCTCATCCCTGGGTGTGTTACATTGGCAGAGTGGGGTCAGTCTGCTCTTCCCTGGCTGGGTTATATTGGCAGAGTGGGGTCAGTCTACTCTTCCCTGGGTGTGTTTCATTGACAGAGGGGGGTCAGTCTGCTCTTCCCTGAGTGTGTTACATTGACAGAGTGGGGTCAGCGTGCACTTCCCTGGGTGTTTTAAATTGACAGAGTGGGGTCAGTCTGCTCTTCCCTGGGTGTGTTACTTTGACAGGGTGGGGTCAGTCTGCTCTTCCCTGGGTGCGTGACATTGACAGAGTGGGGTCAGTCTGCTCTTCCCTGGGTGTGTTACATTTACAGAGTGGGGTCAGTCTGCTCTTCCCTGGGTGTGTTACATTGACACAATGGGGTCAGTCTGCTCTTCCCTGGGTGTGTTACATTGACAGAGTGGGGTCAGTCTCCTCTTCCCTGGGTGTGATACATTGACAGAGTGGGGTCAGTCTGCTCTTCCCTGGGTGTGTTACATTGACAGAGATCGGTCAGTCTGCTCTTCCCTGGATGTGTTCCATTGAATGTGTGGGGTCAGTCTGCTCTTCCCGGGGTGTGTTACATTGACAGAGTGGGGTCAGTCTGCTCCTCCCAGGGTGTGTTACATTGACAGAGTGGGGTCCGTCTGCTCTTCCCTGGGTGTGTTACTTTGACAGAGTGGGGACAGTCTGCTCTTCCCTGAGTGTGTTACTTTGACAGAGTGGGGTCAGTCTGCTCTTCCCTAGGTGAGTTACATTGAGATAGAGAGGTCACTCTGGTCTCCCCTGGGTGTGTTACATTGACAAAGTGGGGGCAATCTTCTCTTCCCTGGGTGAGTTACATTGACAGAGTGGGGTCAGTCTGCTCTTCCCTGTGTGTGTTACATTGACAGAATGGGGTCAGTCTGCTCTTCCCTGGGTGTGTTACATTGACAGAGTGAAGTCAGTCTGCTCTTCCCTGGGTGTGTTACAATGATAGAGTGGGGTCAGTCTGCTCTTCCCTGGGTGTGTTGCATTGACAGAGTGGGGTCAGTCTGCTCTTCCCTAAATGTGTTACATTGACAGAGTTGGGTCAGTCTGATCTTCCCTGGGTGTGTAACGTTGACAGAAAGGGGTCAGTCTGCTCTTCCCTGGGTGTTTTACATTAACAGAGTGGGGTGAGTCTGCTCTTCCCTGGGTGTGTTACATTGAATGTGTGGGGTCAGTCTACTCTTCCCTGTGTGTCTTACATTGACAGAGTGGGGTCAGTCTGCTCTTCCCTGGGTGTGTTACATTGACAGAGTGGGGTCAGTCTGCTCTTCCCTGGGTGTGTTATACTGACAGAGTGGGGTCAGTCTGCTCTTCCCTGGGTGCGTTACATTGACAGAGTGGGGTCAGTATGCTCTTCCCTGGGTGTGTTACATTGACAGAACAGGGTCCGTCTGCCTTTCCCTGGGTGTGTTACATTGACAGAGTGTGGTCAGTCTGCTCTTTCCTGGGTGTGTTACATTGACAGAGTTGGGACAGTCTGATGTAACCTGGGTGTATAACGTTGAGAGACACGGGTCAGACTGCTCTTCCCTGGGTGTGTTACATTGACAGAGTGAACTCAGTCTGCTCTTCCCTGGGTGTGTTGCAATGACAGAGTGTGGTCAGTCTGCTCTTCCCTGTGTCTGTTATATTGACCGAGTGAGGTCAGTCTGCTTTTCCCTGGGTGTGTTACATTGCCAGAGTGGTGTCAGTTAGTTCTTCCCTGGGAGTGTTACATTGACAGAGAGTGGTCAGTCTGCTCATCCCTGGGTGTGTTACATTGGCAGAGTGGGGTCAGTCTGCCCTTCCCTGGGTGTGTTACATTGACAGAGTGGGGTCAGTCTGCTCTTCCCTGGGTGCGTGACATTGACAGAGTGGGGTCAGTCTGCTGTTCCCTGGGTGTGTTACATTTACAGAGTGGGGTCAGTCTGCTCTTCCCTGGGTGTGTTACATTGACACAATGGGGTCAGTCTGCTCTTCCCTGGGTGTGTTACATTGACAGAGTGGGGTCAGTCTGCTCTTCCCTGGGTGTGCTACATTGACAGAGTGGGGTCAGTCTGCTCTTCCCTGGGTGTGTTACATTGACAGAGATCGGTCAGTCTGCTCTTCCCTGGATGTGTTCCATTGAATGTGTGGGGTCAGTCTGCTCTTCCCTGGGTGTGTTACATTGACAGAGTGGGGTCAGTCTGCTCTTCCCTGGGTGTGTTACATTGACAGAGTGGGGTCAGTCTGCTCTTCCCTGGGTGTGTTACATTGACAGAGTGGGGTCAGTCTGCTCTTCCCTGGGTGTGTTACATTGACAGAGAGGGGTCAGTCTGCTCTTCCCTGCGTGTGTTACAATGACAGAGTGGGGTCAGTCTGCTCTTCCTTGGGTGTTTTACATTGACCGAGTGGGGTCAGTCTGCTCTTCCCGCGGTGTGTTACATTGACAGAGTTGGGTCAGTCTGATCTTCCCTGGGGGTATAACGTTGACAGAAAGGGGTCAGTCTGCTCTTCCCTGGGTGTGTTGCAATGACAGAGTGTGGTCAGTCTGCTCTTCCCTGTGTCTGTTATATTTGACCGGGTGAGGTCAGTCTGCTCTTCGCTGGGTGTGTTACATTGCCAGAGTGGTTTCAGTCTGCTCTTCCCTGGGTGTGTTACATTGACAGAGAGGGGTCAGTCTGCTCTTCCCTCGGTGGGTTACATTGAAAGTGTGGGGTCAGTCTGCTCTTCCCTGGGTGTGTTAAATTGACACAGTGGGGTCAATCTGTTCTTCCCTGGGTGTGTTACATTGACAGTGTGCGGTCAGTCTGCTCTTCCCTAGGTGGGTGACATTGACAGAGTGGGGTCAGTCTGCTCTTCCCTGGGTGTGTTACATTCACAGAGTGGAGTCAGTCTGCTCTTCCCTGGGAGTGTTACATTGACAGAGAGGGGTCAGTCTGCTCTTCCCTGTATGTGTTACATTGAATGTGTGGGGTCAGTCTGCTCTTCCCTGGGTGTGTTACATTGACACAGTGGGGTCAGTCTGCTCTTCCCTGGGTGTGTTACATTGACAGGGTGGGGTCAGTCTGCTCTTCCCTGGGTGTGTTACATTGACAGAGTGGGGTCAGTCTGCACTTCCCCGAGTGTGTTACTTTGACGGAGTGGGGACAGTCAGCTCTTCCCTGGGTGTGTTACATTGACAGAGTGAGGTCAGTCTGCTCTTCCCTGAGTGTGTTACTTTGACAGAGTGGGGACAGTCTGCTCTTCCCTGAGTGTGTTACTTTGACAGAGTGGGGTCAGTCTGCTCTTCCCTAGGTGAGTTACATTGAGATAGAGAGGTCACTCTGGTCTCCCCTGGGTGTGTTACATTGACAAAGGGGGGGCAACCTTCTCTTCCCTGGGTGAGTTACATTGACAGAGTGGGGTCAGTCTGCTCTTCCCTGTGTGTGTTACATTGACAGAATGGGGTCAGTCTGCTCTTCCCTGGGTGTGTTACATTGACAGAGTGAAGTCAGTCTGCTCTTCCCTGGGTGTGTTACAATGACAGAGTGGGGTCAGTCTGCTCTTCCCTGGGTGTGTTGCATTGACAGAGTGGGGTCAGTCTGCTCTTCCCAGAATGTGTTACATTGACAGAGTTGGGTCAGTCTGATCTTCCCTGGGTGTGTAACGTTGACAGAAAGGGGTCAGTCTGCTCTTCCCTGGGTGTTTTACATTAACAGAGTGGGGTGAGTCTGCTCTTCCCTGGGTGTGTTACATTGACAGAGTGTGGTCAGTCTACTCTTCCCTGTGTGTCTTACATTGACAGAGTGGGGTCAGTCTGCTCTTCCCTGGGTGTGTTACATTGACAGAGTGGGGTCCGTCTGCTCTTCCCTGGGTGTGTTATACTGACAGAGTGGGGTCAGTCTGCTCTTCCCTGGGTGCGTTACATTGACAGAGTGGGGTCAGTATGCTCTTCCCTGGGTGTGTTACATTGACAGAACAGGGTCCGTCTGCCTTTCCCTGGGTGTGTTACATTGACAATGGGGTTAGTCTGCTCTTCCCTGGGTGTGTTACATTGACAGAGTGAGGTCAGTCTGCTCTTCCCTGGGTGTGTTACAATGACTGAGTGGGGTCAGTCTGCTCTTTCCTGGGTGTGTTACATTGACAGAGTTGGGACAGTCTGATGTTCCCTGGGTGTATAAAGTTGAGAGACAGGGGTCAGTCTGCTCTTCCCTGGGTGTGTTACTTTGACAGAGTGAACTCAGTCTGCTCTTCCCTGGGTGTGTTGCAATGACAGAGTGTGGTCAGTCTGCTCTTCCCTGTGTCTGTTATATTGACCGAGTGAGGTCAGTCTGCTTTTCCCTGGGTGTGTTACATTGCCAGAGTGGTGTCAGTTAGTTCTTCCCTGGGAGTGTTACATTGACAGAGAGTGGTCAGTCTGCTCTTCCCTGGGTGTGTTACATTGGCAGAGTGGGGTCAGTCTGCCCTTCCCTGGGTGTGTTACATTGACAGATTGGGGTCAGTCTGCTCTTCCCTGGCTGGGTTATATTGGCAGAGTGGGGTCAGTCTGCTCTTCCCTGGGTGTGTTTCATTGACAGAGTGGGGTCAGCGTGCACTTCCCTGGGTGTTTTAAATTGACAGAGTGGGGTCAGTCTGCTCTTCCCTGGGAGTGTTACATTGACAGAGTGTGGTCAGTCTGCCCTTCCCTGGGTGTGTTACTTTGACAGGGTGGGGTCAGTCTGCTCTTCCCTGGGTGCGTGACATTGACAGAGTGGGGTCAGTCTGCTGTTCCCTGGGTGTGTTACATTTACAGAGTGGGGTCAGTCTGCTCTTCCCTGGGTGTGTTACATTGACAGAGAGGGGTCAGTCTGCTCTTCCCTGGATGTGTTCCATTGAATGTGTGGGGTCAGTCTGCTCTTCCCTGGGTGTGTTACATTGACACAATGGGGTCAGTCTGCTCTTCCCTGGGTGTGTTACATTGACAGAGTGGGGTCAGTCTGCTCTTCCCTGGGTGTGCTACATTGACAGAGTGGGGTCAGTCTGCTCTTCCCTGGGTGTGTTACATTGACAGAGAGGGGTCAGTCTGCTCTTCCCTGGATGTGTTCCATTGAATGTGTGGTGTCAGTTTGCTTTTCCCTGGGTGTGTTACATTGCCAGAGTGGTGTCAGTTAGTTCTTCCCTGGGAGTGTTACATTGACAGAGAGTGGTCAGTCTGCTCATCCCTGGGTGTGTTACATTGGCAGAGTGGGGTCAGTCTGCCCTTCCCTGGGTGTGTTACATTGACAGATTGGGGTCAGTCTGCTCTTCCCTGGCTGGGTTATATTGGCAGAGTGGGGTCAGTCTGCTCTTCCCTGGGTGTGTTTCATTGACAGAGTGGGGTCAGCGTGCACTTCCCTGGGTGTTTTAAATTGACAGAGTGGGGTCAGTCTGCTCTTCCCTGGGAGTGTTACATTGACAGAGTGGGGTCAGTCTGCCCTTCCCTGGGTGTGTTACTTTGACAGGGTGGGGTCAGTCTGCTCTTCCCTGGGTGCGTGACATTGACAGAGTGGGGTCAGTCTGCTGTTCCCTGGGTGTGTTACATTTACAGAGTGGGGTCAGTCTGCTCTTCCCTGGGTGTGTTACATTGACAGAGAGGGGTCAGTCTGCTCTTCCCTGGATGTGTTCCATTGAATGTGTGGGGTCAGTCTGCTCTTCCCTGGGTGTGTTACATTGACACAATGGGGTCAGTCTGCTCTTCCCTGGGTGTGTTACATTGACAGAGTGGGGTCAGTCTGCTCTTCCCTGGGTGTGCTACATTGACAGAGTGGGGTCAGTCTGCTCTTCCCTGGGTGTGTTACATTGACAGAGAGGGGTCAGTCTGCTCTTCCCTGGATGTGTTCCATTGAATGTGTGGTGTCAGTCTGCTCTTCCCTGGGTGTGTTACATTGACAGAGTGGGGTCAGTCTGCTCTTCCCTGGGTGTGTTACATTGACAGAGTGGGGTCAGTCTGCTCTTCCCTGGGTGTGTTACATTGACAGAGAGGGGTCAGTCTGCTCTTCCCTGGGTGTGTTACAATGACAGAGTGGGGTGAGTCTGCTCTTCCTTGGGTGTTTTACATTGACCGAGTGGGGTCAGTCTGCTCTTCCCGCGGTGTGTTACATTGACAGAGTTGGGTCAGTCTGATCTTCCCTGGGGGTATAACGTTGACAGAAAGGGGTCAGTCTGCTCTTCCCTGGGTGTGTTGCAATGACAGAGTGTGGTCAGTCTGCTCTTCCCTGTGTCTGTTATATTTGACCGGGTGAGGTCAGTCTGCTCTTCCCTGGGTGTGTTACATTGCCAGAGTGGTTTCAGTCTGCTCTTCCCTGGGTGTGTTACATTGACAGAGAGGGTTCAGTCTGCTCTTCCCTCGGTGGGTTACATTGAAAGCGTGGGGTCAGTCTGCTCTTCCCTGGGTGTGTTAAATTGACACAGTGGGGTCAATCTGCTCTTCCCTGGGTGTGTTACTTTGACAGTGTGCGGTCAGTCTGCTCTTCCCTGGGTGCGTGACATTGACAGAGTGGGGTCAGTCTGCTCTTCCCTGGGTGTGTTACATTCACAGAGTGGAGTCAGTCTGCTCTTCCCTGGGAGTGTTACATTGACAGAGAGGGGTCAGTCTGCTCTTCCCTGTATGTGTTACATTGAATGTGTGGGGTCAGTCTGCTCTTCCCTGGGTGTGTTACATTGACACAGTGGGGTCAGTCTGCTCTTCCCTGGGTGCGTGACATTGACAGAGTGCGGTCAGTCTGCTCTTCCCTGGGTGCGTGATATTGACAGAGTGGGGTCAGTCTGCTCTTCCCTGGGTGTGTTACATTGACAGAGTGGGGTCAGTCTGCTCTTCCCTGGGTGTGTTACATTGACAGAGTGGGGTAAGTCTGCTCTTCCCTGGGTATGTTACATTGACCTAGCCAGGTCAATCGTCTGTTCCCTGGTTGTGTTACATTGACAGAGGGGGCTCAGTCTGCTCTTCCCTGGGTGTGTTACATTGACAGAGTGAGGTCAGTCTGCTCTTCCCTGGGTGTGTTACAATGACAGAGAGGGGTCAGTCTGCTCTTCCCTGGGTGTGTTACAATGACAGAGTTGGGTCAGTCTGATCTTCCCTGGGTGTGAAACGTTGACAGAAAGGGGTCCGTCTGCTCTTCCCTGGGTGTGTTACAATGACAGAGTGGGGTCAGTCTGCTCTTCCCTGGGTGTGTTAAATTGACAGAGTGGGGTCAGTCTGCTCTTCCCAGTGTGTGTTACATTGACAGAGTTGGGTCAGTCTGATCTTCCCTGTGTTTTTAACGTTGAGAGAAAGGGGTCAGTCTGCTCTTCCCTGGGTGTGTTACATTGCCAGAGTGGTTTCAGTCTGCTCTTCCCTGGGTGTGTTACATTGACAGAGAGAGGTCAGTCTGCTCTTCCCTCGGTGGGTTACATTGAAAGTATGGGGTCAGTCTGCTCTTCCCTGGGTGTGTTACATTGACACAGTGGGGTCAATCTGCTCTTTCCTGGGTGTGTTACATTGACAGTGCGCGGTCAGTCTGCTCTTCCCTGGGTGCGTGACATTGTCAGAGTGGGGTCAGTCTGCTCTTCCCTGGGTGTGTTACATTGACAGAGAGGGGTCAGTCTGCTCTTCCCTGGATGTGTTACATTGAAAGTGTGGGGTCAGTCTGCTCTTCCCTGGGTGTGTTATATTGACAGAGTGGGGTCAGTCTGCTCTTCCCTGCGTATGTTACATTGACCTAGCCAGGTCAATCTTCTGTTCTCTGGGTGTGTTACATTGACAGAGGGGGCTCAGTCTGCATTTCCCTGGGTGTGTTACATTGACAGAGTGAGGTCAGTCTGCTCTTCCCTGGGTGTGTTACAATGACAGAGAGGGGTCAGTCTGCTCTTCCCTGGGTGTGTTACAATGACAGAGTTGGGTCAGTCTGCTCTTCCCAGAATGTGTTACATTGACAGAGTTGGGTCAGTCTGATCTTCCCTGGGTGTGAAACGTTGACAGAAAGGGGTCAGTCTGCTCTTCCCTGGGTGTGTTACATTGACAGAGTGGGGTCAGTCTGCTCTTCCCAGGGTGGGTTACATTGACTGAGTGCGGTCAGTCTGCTCTTGCCTGCGTCTGTTACATTGACAGAGTGGGGTCAGTCTGCTCTTCCCTGGGTTTGTTACATTGACAGAGTGGGGTCAGTCTGCTCTTCCCTGGGTGTGTTACAGTGACAGAGTGGGGTCAGTCTGCTCTTCCCTGGGTGTGTTACATTGACAGAGTGGGGACAGTCTGCTCTTCCCTGGGTGTGTTACATTGACAGAGTGCGGTCAGTGTGCTCTTCCCTGGGTGCGTGAGATTGACAGAGTGGGGTCAGTCTGCTCTTCCCTGGGTGTGTTACATTGACAGAGTGGGGTCAGTCTGTTCTTCCCTGGGTGCTTGACATTGACTGAGTGGGGTCAGTCAGCTCTTCCCTCGGTGTTTAACATTGACAGAGTGGGGTCAGTCTGCTCTTCACTGGGTGTAATACATTGACAGAGTGGGGACAGTCTGCTCTTCCCTGGGTGTGTTACATTGACAGAGTGAGGTCAGTCTGCTCTATCCTGGGTGTATTACATTGACAGAGTGGGGTCAGTCTACTCTTCCCTGGGTGTGTTACATTGACAGAGTGTGATCAGTCTGCTCTTCGCTGGGTGGGATATACTGACAGAGTGGGGTCAGTCTGCTCTTCCCTGGGTGTGATACATTGACACAGTGGGGTCAGTCTGTTTTTCCCTGGGTGTGTTACATTGACAGATTGGGGTCAGTCTGCTCTTCCCTGGCTGTGTTACATTGACAGAGTGGGGTCAGTCTGCTCTTTTATGGGTGGGTTACATTGACAGAGTGGGGTCAGTCTGCTCTTCCCTGGGTGTGTTACATTGACAGAGTGGGGTCAGTCTGCTCTTCCCTGGGAGGGTTACATTGACAGAGTGGGGTCAGTCTTCTCTTCCCTGGGTGTGTTACATTGACTGATTGGGGTCAGTCTGCTCTTCCCCATGTGTGTTACATTGACACAGTGGGGTCAGTCTGCTCTTCCCTTAGTGTGTTACAATGACAGAGTGTGGTCTGTGCGCACTTCCCTGGGTGTGTTACATTAACAGAGTGGGGGTCAGTCTGCTCTTCCCAGGGTGTGTTGCATTGACAGAGTGTGGTCAGTCTGCTCTTCTCAGGGCGTGTCACATTGACAGAGTGGGGTCAGTCCGCTCTTTTATGGAGGGTTACATTGACTGAGTGGGGTCAATCTGCTCTTCCCTGGCTGTTTTATATTGACAAAGTGGGGTCAGTCTGTTCTTCCCTGGGTGTGTTACATTGACAGAGTTGGTTCAGTCTGCTCTTCCCTGGGTGTGTTACATTGACAGAGTTGGGACAGTCTTTTCTCCCAGGGTTTGTTACATTGACAGAGTGGGGTCAGTCTGCTCTTCCCTTGCTGTGTTACAATGACAGAGTGGGGTCAGTGTGCACTTCCCTGTGTGTGTTACATTGACAGAGTGGGGGTCCGTCTGCTATTCCCAGGGTGTGTTACATTGACAGAGTGTGGTCAGTCTGCTCTTCTCAGGGCGTGTCACATTGACAGAGTGGGTTCAGTCTGCTCTTTTATGTGTAGGTTACATTGACAGAATGAATTCAGTCTGCTCTTCCCTGCGTGTGTTGCATTGACAGAGTGTGGTCAGTCTGATCTTCCCTGGTTGTGTTACATTGAAAGAGTGAGTTCAGTCTGCTCTTCCCTGGGTGTGTTACATTGACAGAGTGGGATCAGTCTGCTCTTCCCTGGGTTTGTTACATTGACAGAGTGGGGACAGTCTTCTCTTCTCTGGGTGTGTTACATTGACAGATTGGGGTCAGTCTGCTCTTCCATGAGTGTGTTACATTGACAGAGTGGGGTCAGTCTGTTCTTCCCTGGGAGTGTTACAGTGACAGGGTGGTGTCAGTCTGTTCTCCCCTGGGTGTGTTCCATTGACAGAGTGGGGTCAGTCTGCTCTTCCCTGGGTGTGTTAAATTGACAGAGTGGGGTCAGTCTGGTCTTCCCTTGGTGTGTTACATTGACAGAGTGGTATCTGTCTGCTCTTCCCTGGGTGTGTTACATTGACAGATTGGGGTCAGTCTGCTCTTCCCAGGGTGTGTTACATTGACAGAGTGGGGTCAGTCTGCTCTTCCCAGGGTGTGTTACATTGACAGATTGGGGTCAGTCTGCTCTTCCCAGGGTGTGTTACATTGACAGAGTGGGGTCAGTCTGCTCTTCCCTGGGTGTGTTACATTGACAGAGTGCGGTCAGTGTGCTCTTCCCTGGGTGCGTGACATTGACAGAGTGGGGTCAGTCTGCTCTTCCCTGGGTGTGTTACATTGACAGAGTGGGGTCAGTCTGCTCTTCCCTGGGTGCGTGACATTGACAGAGTGGGGTCAGTCTGCTCTTCCCTGGGTGTTTTACATTGACAGATTGGGGTCAGTCTGCTCTTCCCTGGGTGCGTTACATTGACAGAGGGGGGTCAGTGTGTTCTTCCCTGAGTGTGTTACATTGACAGTGTGGGGTCAGTCTGCTCTTCCCTGGGTGTGTTACATTGACAGAGTGGGGGCAGTCTGCTCTTCCCTGGGTCTGTGATATTGACAGAGTGGGGTCAGTCTGCTCTTCCCTGGGTGCGTTACATTGACAGAGTGGGGTCAGTATGCTCTTCCCTGGGTGTGTTACATTGACAGAACAGGGTCCGTCTGCCTTTCCCTGGGTGTGTTACATTGGCAGAGTGAGGTTAGTCTGCTCTTCCCTGGGTGTGTTACATTGACAGATTGAGGTCCGTCTGCTCTTCCCTGGGTGTGTTACAATGACAGAGTGGGGTCAGTCTGCTCTTCCCTGGGTGTGTTACATTGACAGAGTGGGGTCAGTCTGCTCTTCCCAGTGTGTGTTACATTGACAGAGTTGGGTCAGTCTGATCTTCCCTGGGTTTATAACGTTGAGAGAAAGGGGTCAGTCTGCTCTTCCCTGGGTGTGTTACATTGCCAGAGTGGTTTCAGTCTGCTCTTCCCTGGGTGTGTTACATTGACAGAGAGAGGTCAGTCTGCTCTTCCCTCGGTGGGTTACATTGAAAGTATGGGGTCAGTCTGCTCTTCCCTGGGTGTGTTACATTGACACAGTGGGGACAATCTGCTCTTCCCTGGGTGCGTTACATTGACAGTGCGCGGTCAGTCTGCTCTTCACTGGGTGCGTGACATTGACAGAGTGGGGTCAGTCTGCTCTTCCCTGGGTGTGTTACATTGACAGAGTGGGGTCAGTCTGCTCTTCCCTGGGTGTGTTACATTGACAGAGAGGGGTCAGTCTGCTCTTCCCTGTATGTGTTACATTGAAAGTGTGGGGTCAGTCTGCTCTTCCCTGGGTGTGTTACATTGACACAGTGGGGTCAGTCTGCTCTTCCCTGGGTGCGTGACATTGACAGAGTGCGGTCAGTCTGCTCTTCCCTGGGTGCGTGACATTGACAGAGTGGGGTCAGTCTGCTCTTCCCTGGGTGTGTTACATTGACAGATTGGGGTCAGTCTGCTCTTCCCTGGGTGTGTTACAATGACAGAGAGGGGTCAGTCTGCTCTTCCCTGGGTGTGTTACAATGACAGAGTTGGGTCAGTCTGCTCTTCCCAGAATGTGTTACATTGACAGAGTTGGGTCAGTCTGATCTTCCCCTGGTGTGAAACGTTGACAGAAAGGGGTCAGTCTGCTTTTCCCTGGGTGTGTTACATTGACAGAGTGGGGTCAATGTGCACTTCACTGGGTGTGTTACTTTGACACAGTGGGGTAAGTCTGCAGTTCACTGTGTGAGTAACTTTGCAGAAGAGGTCATTCTGCTCTTCTCTGGGTGTGTTTCAGTGACAGAGTGGGGTCAGTCTGCTCTTCCCAGGGTGTGTTACATTGACAGATTGGGGTCAGTCTGCTCTTCCCAGTGTGTGTTACATTGACAGAGTGGGGTCAGTCTGCTCTTCCCTGGGTGTGTTACATTGACAGAGTGCGGTCAGTGTGCTCTTCCCTGGGTGCGTGACATTGACAGAGTGGGGTCAGTCTGCTCTTCCCTGGGTGTGTTACATTGACAGAGTGGGGTCAGTCTGCTCTTCCCTGGGTGCGTGACATTGACAGAGTGGGGTCAGTCTGCTCTTCCCTGGGTGTTTTACATTGACAGATTGGGGTCAGTCTGCTCTTCCCTGGGTGTGTTGCATTGGCAGAGTGGGGTCAGTCTGCCCTTCCCTGTGTGTGTTACATTGACAGAGTGGGGTCAGTCTGCTCTTCCATGGCTGGGTTATATTGGCAGAGTGGGGTCAGTCTACTCTTCCCTGGGTGTGTTTCATTGACAGAGGGGGGTCAGTCTGCTCTTCCCTAAGTGTGTTACATTGACAGAGTGGGGTCAGTCTGCTCTTCCCTGGGTGTGTTACATTGACAGGGTGGGGTCAGTCTGCTCTTCCCTTCATGTGTTGCATTGACAGAGTGGGGTCAGTCTGCTCTTCCCTGGGTGTGTTACATTGACAGAGTGGGGTCAGTCTGCTCTTCCCTGGGTGTGTTACTTTGACAGAGTGGGGTCAGCGTGCACTTCCCTGGGTGTGTTACTTTGACAGGGTGGGGTCAGTCTGCTCTTCCCTGGGAGTGTTACATTGACAGAGTGGGGTCAGTCTGCCCTTCCCTGGGTGTGTTACTTTGACAGGGTGGGGTCAGTCTGCTCTTCCCTGGGTGCGTGACATTGACAGAGTGGGGTCAGTCTGCTGTTCCCTGGGTGTGTTACATTTACAGAGTGGGGTCAGTCTGCTCTTCCCTGGGTGTGTTACATTGACAGAGTGAGGTCAGTCTGCTCTTCCCTGGGTGTGTTACATTGACAGAGTGGGGTCAGTCTGCTCTTCCCTGGGTGTGTTACATTGACAGAGTTGGGTCAATCTGCTCTTACCTGGGTGTGTTACATTGACAGTCTGCGGTCAGTCTGCTCTTCCCTGGGTGCGTGACATTGACAGAGTGGGGTCAGTCTGCTGTTCCCTGGGTGTGTTACATTTACAGAGTGGGGTCAGTCTGCTCTTCCCTGGGTGTGTTACATTGACAGAGTGGGGTCAGTCTGCTCTTCCCTGG
Source organism: Chiloscyllium punctatum (assembly GCF_047496795.1). NCBI lineage: Eukaryota > Metazoa > Chordata > Chondrichthyes > Orectolobiformes > Hemiscylliidae > Chiloscyllium > Chiloscyllium punctatum. The sequence continues at coordinate 19,428,376 of NC_092769.1, forward strand.
GTGTGTTACATTGACAGAGTGGGGTCAGTCTGCTCTTCCCTGGGTGTGTTACATTGACAGAGAGGGGTCAGTCTGCTCTTCCCTGGGTGTTTACAATGACAGAGTGGGGTCAGTCTGCTCTTCCTTGGGTGTTTTACATTGACCGAGTGGGGTCAGTCTGCTCTTCCCGCGGTGTGTTACATTGACAGAGTTGGGTCAGTCTCATCTTCCCTGGGGTTATAACGTTGACAGAAAGGGGTCAGTCCGCTCTTCCCTGGGTGTGTTGCAATGACAGAGTGAGGTCAGTCTGCTCTTCCCTGGGTGTTTTACATTGACAGAGAGGGGTCAGTCTGCTCTTCCCTCCGTGGGTTACATTGAAAGTGTGGGGTCAGTCTGCTCTTCCCTGGGTGTGTTAAATTGACACAGTGGGGTCAATCTGCTCTTACCTGGGTGTGTTACATTGACAGTCTGCGGTCAGTCTGCACTTCCCTGGGTGTGTTACATTGACAGAGTGGAGTCAGTCTGCTCTTCCCTGGGTGTGTTACATTGACAGAGAGGGGTCAGTCTGCTCTTCCCTGGATGTGTTACATTGAATGTGTGGGGTCAGTCTGCTCTTCCCTGGGTGTGTTACATTGACACAGTGGGGTCAGTCTGCTCTTCCCTGGGTGCGTGACATGGACAGAGTGCGGTCAGTCTGCTCTTCCCTGGGTGCGTGACATTGACAGAGTGGGGTCAGTCTGCTCTTCCCTGGGAGTGTTACATTGACAGAGTGGGGTCAGTCTGCTCTTCCCTGGGTGTGTTACATTGACAGAGTGGGGTTAGTCTGCTCTTCCCTGGGTATGTTACATTGACCTAGCCAGGTCAATCGTCTGTTCCCTGGTTGTGTTACATTGACAGAGGGGGCTCAGTCTGCTCTTCCCTGGGTGTGTTACATTGACAGAGTGAGGTCAGTCTGCTCTTCCCTGGGTGTGTTACAATGACAGAGAGGGGTCAGTCTGCTCTTCCCTGGGTGTGTTACAATGACAGAGTTGGGTCAGTCTGCTCTTCCCAGAATGTGTTACATTGACAGAGTTGGGTCAGTCTGATCTTCCCTGGGTGTGAAACATTGACAGAAAGGGGTCAGTCTGCTCTTCCCTGGGTGTTTTACATTGACAGAGTGGGGTCAGTCTGCTCTTCCCTGGGTGTGTTATATTGACAGAGTGGGGTCAGTCTGCTCTTCCCTGGGTGTGTTACATTGACAGAGTGGAGTCAGTCTGCTCTTCCCTGGGTGTGTTACATTGACAGAGTGGGGTCAGTCTACTCTTCACTGGGTGTCTTACATTGACAGAGTGGGGTCAGTCTGCTCTTCCCTGGGTGTGTAACATTGACAGAGTGGGGTCTGTCTGCTCCTCCCAGGGTGTGTTACATTGACAGAGTGGGGTCCGTCTGCTCTTCCCTGTGTGTGTTACATTGACAGAGTGGGGTCAGTCTACTCTTCCCTGCGTGTGTTACATTGACAGAGTGGGGTCAGTCTACTCTTCCCTGCGTGTGTTACATTGACAGAGTGGGGTCTGTCTGCTCCTCCCAGGGTATGTTACATTGACAGAGTGGGGTCAGTCTGCTCTTCCTTGGGTGTGTTTCATTGACAGAGTGGGGTCAGTCTACCCTTCCCTGGGCGTGTTACATTGACAGAGTGGGAACAGTCTGCTCGTCCCTGGGTGTGTTACAGTGACAGAGTGGGGTCAGTCTTCTCTTCCCAGGGTGCATTAGATTGACAGACTTTGGTCAGTCTGCTCTTCCCTGGGTGGGTTACATTGACTGAGTGCGGTCAGTCTGCTCTTACCAGCGTCTGTTACATTGACAGAGTGGGGTCAGTCTGCTCTTCCATGGGTTTGTTACATTGACAGAGTGGGGTCAGTCTGCTCTTCCCTGGGTGTGTTACAGTGACAGAGTGGGGTCAGTCTGCTCTTCCCAGGGTGTGTTACATTGACAGAGTGGGGTCAGCGTGCACTTCCCTGGGTGTTTTAAATTGACAGAGTGGGGTCAGTCTGCTCTTCCCTGGGAGTGTTACATTGACAGAGTGGGGTCAGTCTGCCCTTCCCTGGGTGTGTTACTTTGACAGGGTGGGGTCAGTCTGCTCTTCCCTGGGTGCGTGACATTGACAGAGTGGGTTCAGTCTGCTGTTCCCTGGGTGTGTTACATTTACCGAGTGGGGTCAGTCTGCTCTTCCCTGGGTGTGTTACATTGACAGAGAGGGGTCAGTCTGCTCTTCCCTGGGTGTGTTACATTGACAGAGAGGGGTCAGTCTGCTCTTCCCTGGATGTGTTCCATTGAATGTGTGGGGTCAGTCTGCTCTTCCCTGGGTGTGTTACATTGACACAGTGGGGTCAGTCTGCTCTTCCCTGGGTGTGTTACAATGACAGAGTGGGGTCAGTCTGCTCTTCCTTGGGTGTTTTACATTAAACGAGTGGGGTCAGTCTGCTCTTCCCGCGGTGTATGACATTGACAGAGTTGGGTCAGTCTGATCTTCCCTGGGTGTATAACGTTGATAGAAAGGGGTCAGTCTGCTCTTCCCTGGGTGTGTTGCAATGACAGAGTGTGGTCAGTCTGCTCTTCCCTGTGTCTGTTATATTTGACCGGGTGAGGTCAGTCTGCTCTTCCCTGGGAGTGTTACATTGCCAGAGTGGTTTCAGTCTGCTCTTCCCTGGGTGTGTTACATTGACAGAGAGGGGTCAGTCTGCTCTTCCCTCCGTGGGTTACATTGAAAGTGTGGGGTCAGTCTGCTCTTCCCTGGGTGTGTTAAATTGACACAGTGGGGTCAATCTGCTCTTCCCTGGGTGTGTTACATTGACAGAGTGGGGTCAGTCTGCTCTTCCCTGGGTGTGTTACATTGACAGAGTGGAGTCAGTCTGCTCTTCCCTGGGTGTGTTACATTGACAGAGAGGGGTCAGTCTGCTCTTCCCTGGATGTGTTACATTGAATGTGTGGGGTCAGTCTGCTCTTCCCTGGGTGTGTTACATTGACACAGTGGGGTCAGTCTGCTCTTCCCTGGGTGCGTGACATTGACAGAGTGCGGTCAGTCTGCTCTTCCCTGGGTGCGTGACATTGACAGAGTGGGGTCAGTCTGCTCTTCCCTGGGTGTGTTACATTGACAGAGTGGGGTCAGTCTGCTCTTCCCTGGGTGTGTTACATTGACAGAGTGGGGTTAGTCTGCTCTTCCCTGGGTATGTTACATTGACCTAGCCAGGTCAATCGTCTGTTCCCTGATTGTGTTACATTGACAGAGGGGGCTCAGTCTGCTCTTCCCTGGGTGTGTTACATTGACAGAGTGAGGTCAGTCTGCTCTTCCCCGGGTGTGTTACAATGACAGAGAGGGGTCAGTCTGCTCTTCCCTGGGTGTGTTACAATGACAGAGTTGGCTCAGTCTGCTCTTCCCAGAATGTGTTACATTGACAGAGTTGGGTCAGTCTGATCTTCCCTGGGTGTGAAACATTGACAGAAAGGGGTCAGTCTGCTCTTCCCTGGGTGCGTTACATTGACAGAGTGGGGTCAGTCTGCTCTTCCCTGGGTGTGTTATATTGACAGAGTGGGGTCAGTCTGCTCTTCCCTGGGTGTGTTACATTGACAGAGTGAGGTCTGTCGGCTCTTCCCTGGGTGTGTTACATTGACAGAGTGGGGTCAGTCTACTCTTCACTGGGTGTCTTACATTGACAGAGTGGGGTCAGTCTGCTCTTCCCTGGGTGTGTAACATTGACTGAGTGGGGTCAGTCTGCTCCTCCCAGGGTGTGTTACATTGACAGAGTGGGGTCCGTCTGCTCTTCCCTGTGTGTGTTACATTGACAGAGTGGGGTCAGTCTACTCTTCCCTGCGTGTGTTACATTGACAGAGTGGGGTCAGTCTACTCTTCCCTGCGTGTGTTACATTGACAGAGTGGGGTCAGTCTGCTCCTCCCAGGGTATGTTACATTGACAGAGTGGGGTCAGTCTGCTCTTCCCTGGGTGTGTTACATTGACAGAGTGGGGTCATTCTACCCTTCCCTGGGTGTGTTACAGTGACTGAGTGGGGTCAGTCTGCTCTTCCCAGGGTGCATTAGATTGACAGAGTGGGGTCAGTCTACTCTTCCCTGCGTGTGTTACATTGACAGAGTGGGGTCAGTCTGCTCCTCCCAGGTATGTTACATTGACAGAGTGGGGTCAGTCTGCTCTTCCCTGGGTGTGTTTCATTGACAGAGTGGGGTCAGTCTACCCTTCCCTGGGTGTGTTACAATGACAGAGTTGGGTCAGCCTGCTCTTCCCAGAATGTGTTACATTGACAGAGTTGGGTCAGTCTGATCTTCCCTGGGTGTGAAACGTTGACAGAAAGGGGTCAGTCTGCTCTTCCCTGGGTGTTTTACATTGACAGAGTGAGGTCAGTCTGCTCTTCCCTGGGTGTGTTACATTGACAGATTGGGATCAGTCTACTCTGCACTGGGCGTCTTACATTGACAGAGTGGGGTCAGTCTGCTCTTCCCTGGGTGTGTTACATTGACAGAGTGGGGTCAGACGGCTCCTCCCAGGGTGTGTTACATTGACAGAGTGGGGTCCGTCTGCTCTTCCCTGTGTGTGTTACATTGACAGAGTGGGGTCAGTCTACTCTTCCCTGCGTGTGTTACATTGACAGAGTGGGGTTAGTCTGCTCCTCCCAGGGTATGTTACATTGACAGAGTGGGGTCAGTCTGCTCTTCCTTGGGTGTGTTTCATTGACAGAGTGGGGTCAGACTGCTCCTCCCAGGGTGTGTTACATTGACAGAGTGGGGTCCGTCTGCTCTTCCCTGTGTGTGTTACATTGACAGAGTGGGGTCAGTCTACTCTTCCCTGCGTGTGTTACATTGACAGAGTGGGGTCAGTCTGCTCTTCCCTGGGTGTGTTACATTGACAGAGAGGGGTCAGTCTGCTCTTCCCTGGATGTGTTACATTGAAAGTGTGGGGTCAGTCTGCTCTTCCCTGGGTGTGTTACATTGACAGATTGGGGTCAGTCTGCTCTTCCCTTGGTATGTTGCATTGACCTAGCCAGGTCAATCTTCTGTTCCCTGGGTGCGTTACATTGACAGAGGGGGCTCAGTCTGCTCTTCCCTGGGTGTGTTACATTGACAGAGTGAGGTCAGTCTGCTCTTCCCTGGGTGTGTTACAATGACAGAGAGGGGTCAGTCTGCTCTTCCCTGGGGGTGTTACAATGACAGAGTTGGGTCAGTCTGCTCTTCCCAGAATGTGTTACATTTACAGAGTTGGGTCAGTCTGATCTTCCCTGGGTGTGAAACGTTGACAGAAAGGGGTCAGTCTGCTTTTCCCTGGGTGTGTTACATTGACAGAGTGGGGTCAGTCTGCTCTTCCCTGGGTGTGTTACATTGACAGAGTGAGGTCAGTCTGCTCTTCCCTGTGTGTGTTACATTGACAGAGTGGGGTCAGTCTACTCTTCACTGGGTGTCTTACATTGACAGAGTGGGGTCAGTCTGCTCTTCCCTGGGTGTGTTACATTGACAGAGTGTGGTCAGTCTGCTCTTCCCAGGGTGTGTTACATTGACAGAGTGAGGTCCGTCTGCTCTTCCCTGGGTGTGTTACATTGACAGAGTGGGGTCAGTCTACTCTTCCCTGCATGTGTTACATTGACCGAGTGCGGTCAGTCTGCTCTTCCCAGGGTGTGTTACATTGACAGAGTGGGGTCAGTCTGCTCCTCCCAGGGTGTGTTACATTGACAGAGTGGGGTCAGTCTGCTCTTCCCTGGGTGTGTTACAATGACAGAGTGGGGTCAATGTGCACTTCACTGGGTGGGTTACATTGACAGAGTGGGGTAAGTCTGCAGTTCACTGTGTGAGTAACTTTGCAGAAGAGGTCATTCTGCTCTTCTCTGGGTGTGTTACAGTGACAGAGTGGGGTCAGTCTGCTCTTCCCAGGGTGAGTTACATTGACAGATTGGGGTCAGTCTGCTCTTCCCAGGGTTTGTAACATTGACAGAGTGGGGTCAGTCTGCTCTTCCCTGGGTGTGTTACATTGACAGAGTGCGGTCAGTCTGCTCTTCCCTGGGTGCGTGACATTGACAGAGTGGGGTCAGTCTGCTCTTCCCTGGGTGTGTTACATTGACAGAGTGGGGTCAGTCTGCTCTTCCCTGGGTGCGTGACATTGACAGAGTGGGGTCAGTCTGCTCTTCCCTGGGTGTTTTACATTGACAGATTGGGGTCAGTCTGTTCTTCCCTGGGTGTGTTACATTGACAGAGTGGGGACAGTCTGCCCCTCCCTGGGTGTGTTACATTGACAGAGTGAGGTCAGTCTGCTCTACCCTGGGTGTATTACATTGACAGAGTGGGGTCAGTCTACTCTTCCCTGGGTGTCTTACATTGACTGAGTGCGGTCAGTCTGCTCTTACCAGCGTCTGTTACATTGACAGAGTGGGGTCAGTCTGCTCTTCCCAGGGTGTGTTACATTGACAGAGTGGGGTCAGTCTGCTCTTTCCTGGGTGTGTTACATTGACAGAGTTGGGACAGTCTGATGTTCCCTGGGTGTATAACGTTGAGAGACAGGGGTCAGTCTGCTCTTCCCTGGGTGTGTTACATTGACAGAGTGAACTCAGTCTGCTCTTCCCTGGGTGTGTTGCAATGACAGAGTGTGGTCTGTCTGCTCTTCACTGTGTCTGTTATATTGACCGAGTGAGGTCAGTCTGCTTTTCCCTGGGTGTGTTATATTGCCAGAGTGGTGTCAGTTAGTTCTTCCCTGGGAGTGTTACATTGACAGAGAGTGGTCAGTCTGCTCATCCCTGGGTGTGTTGCATTGGCAGAGTGGGGGCAGTCTGCCCTTCCCTGGGTGTGTTACATTGACAGAGTGGGGTCAGTCTGCTCTTCCCTGGCTGGGTTATATTGGCAGAGTGGTTTCAGTCTACTCTTCCCTGGGTGTGTTTCATTGACAGAGGGGGGTCAGTCTGCTCTTCCCTGAGTGTGTTACATTGACAGGGTGGGGTCAGTCTGCTCTTCCCTGAGTGTGTTACATTGACAGGGTGGGGTCAGTCTGCTCTTCCCTGGGTGTGTTCCATTGACAGAGTGGGGTCAGTCTGCTCTTCCCTGGGAGTGTTACTTTGACAGGGTGGGGTCAGTCTGCTCTTCCCTGGGTGGGTTTCATTGACAGAGTGGGGTCAGTCTACTCTTCAATGGGTGTCTTACATTGACTGAGTGGGGTCAGCCTGCTCTTCCCTGGGTGTGTAACATTGACAGAGTGGGGTCAGTCTGCTCCTCCCAGGGTGTGTTACATTGACAGAGTGGGGTCCGTCTGCTCTTCCCTGTGTGTGCTACATTGACAGAGTGGGGTCAGTCTACTCTTCCCTGCGTGTGTTACTTTGACAGAGTGGGGTCAGTCTGCTCCTCCCAGGGTATGTTACATTGACAGAGTGGGGTCAGTCTGCTCTTCCTTGTGTGTGTTTCATTGACAGAGTGGGGTCAGTCTACCCTTCCCTGGGCGTGTTACATTGACAGAGTGGGGTCAGTCTGCTCGTCCCTGGGAGTGTTACAGTGACAGAGTGGGTTCAGTCTGCTCTTCCCAGGGTGCATTAGATTGACAGAGTGGGGTCAGTCTGCTCTTCCCTGGGTGGGTTACATTGACTGAGTCCGTCAGTCTGCTCTTACCAGCGTCTGTTACATTGACAGAGTGGGGTCAGTCTGCTCTTCCATGGGTTTGTTACATTGACAGAGTGGGGTCAGTCTGCTCTTCCCTGGGTGTGTTACAGTGACAGAGTGGGGTCAGTCTGCTCTTCCCTGGGTGTGTTACATTGACAGAGTGGGGTCAGCGTGCACTTCCCTGGGTGTTTTAAATTGACAGAGTGGGGTCAGTCTGCTCTTCCCTGGGAGTGTTACATTGACAGAGTGGGGTCAGTCTGCCCTTCCCTGGGTGTGTTACTTTGACAGGGTGGGGTCAGTCTGCTCTTCCCTGGGTGCGTGACATTGACAGAGTGGGGTCAGTCTGCTGTTCCCTGGGTGTGTTACATTTACAGAGTGGGGTCAGTCTGCTCTTCCCTGGGTGTGTTACATTGACAGAGAGGGGTCAGTCTGCTCTTCCCTGGATGTGTTCCATTGAATGTGTGGGGTCAGTCTGCTCTTCCCTGGGTGTGTTACATTGACACAGTGGGATCAGTCTGCTCTTCCCAGGGTGTGTTACATTGACAGAGAGGGGTCAGTCTGCTCTTCACTGGGTGTGTTACAATGACAGAGTGGGGTCAGTCTGCTCTTCCTTGGGTGTTTTACATTGAACGAGTGGGGTCAGTCTGCTCTTCCCGCGGTGTGTTACATTGACAGAGTGGGGTCCGTCTGCTCTTCCCTGTGTGTGTTACATTGACAGAGTGGGGTCAGTCTACTCTTCCCTGCGTGTGTTACATTGACAGAGTGGGGTCAGTCTACTCTTCCCTGCGTGTGTTACATTGACAGAGTGGGGTCTGTCTGCTCCTCCCAGGGTATGTTACATTGACAGAGTGGGGTCAGTCTGCTCTTCCTTGGGTGTGTTTCATTGACAGAGTGGGGTCAGTCTACCCTTCCCTGGGCGTGTTACATTGACAGAGTGGGAACAGTCTGCTCGTCCCTGGGTGTGTTACAGTGACAGAGTGGGGTCAGTCTGCTCTTCCCAGGGTGCATTAGATTGACAGACTTTGGTCAGTCTGCTCTTCCCTGGGTGGGTTACATTGACTGAGTGCGGTCAGTCTGCTCTTACCAGCGTCTGTTACATTGACAGAGTGGGGTCAGTCTGCTCTTCCATGGGTTTGTTACATTGACAGAGTGGGGTCAGTCTGCTCTTCCCTGGGTGTGTTACAGTGACAGAGTGGGGTCAGTCTGCTCTTCCCAGGGTGTGTTACATTGACAGAGTGGGGTCAGCGTGCACTTCCCTGGGTGTTTTAAATTGACAGAGTGGGGTCAGTCTGCTCTTCCCTGGGAGTGTTACATTGACAGAGTGGGGTCAGTCTGCCCTTCCCTGGGTGTGTTACTTTGACAGGGTGGGGTCAGTCTGCTCTTCCCTGGGTGCGTGACATTGACAGAGTGGGTTCAGTCTGCTGTTCCCTGGGTGTGTTACATTTACCGAGTGGGGTCAGTCTGCTCTTCCCTGGGTGTGTTACATTGACAGAGAGGGGTCAGTCTGCTCTTCCCTGGGTGTGTTACATTGACAGAGAGGGGTCAGTCTGCTCTTCCCTGGATGTGTTCCATTGAATGTGTGGGGTCAGTCTGCTCTTCCCTGGGTGTGTTACATTGACACAGTGGGGTCAGTCTGCTCTTCCCTGGGTGTGTTACAATGACAGAGTGGGGTCAGTCTGCTCTTCCTTGGGTGTTTTACATTAAACGAGTGGGGTCAGTCTGCTCTTCCCGCGGTGTATGACATTGACAGAGTTGGGTCAGTCTGATCTTCCCTGGGTGTATAACGTTGATAGAAAGTGGTCAGTCTGCTCTTCCCTGGGTGTGTTGCAATGACAGAGTGTGGTCAGTCTGCTCTTCCCTGTGTCTGTTATATTTGACCGGGTGAGGTCAGTCTGCTCTTCCCTGGGAGTGTTACATTGCCAGAGTGGTTTCAGTCTGCTCTTCCCTGGGTGTGTTACATTGACAGAGAGGGGTCAGTCTGCTCTTCCCTCCGTGGGTTACATTGAAAGTGTGGGGTCAGTCTGCTCTTCCCTGGGTGTGTTAAATTGACACAGTGGGGTCAATCTGCTCTTCCCTGGGTGTGTTACATTGACAGAGTGGGGTCAGTCTGCTCTTCCCTGGGTGTGTTACATTGACAGAGTGGAGTCAGTCTGCTCTTCCCTGGGTGTGTTACATTGACAGAGAGGGGTCAGTCTGCTCTTCCCTGGATGTGTTACATTGAATGTGTGGGGTCAGTCTGCTCTTCCCTGGGTGTGTTACATTGACACAGTGGGGTCAGTCTGCTCTTCCCTGGGTGCGTGACATTGACAGAGTGCGGTCAGTCTGCTCTTCCCTGGGTGCGTGACATTGACAGAGTGGGGTCAGTCTGCTCTTCCCTGGGTGTGTTACATTGACAGAGTGGGGTCAGTCTGCTCTTCCCTGGGTGTGTTACATTGACAGAGTGGGGTTAGTCTGCTCTTCCCTGGGTATGTTACATTGACCTAGCCAGGTCAATCGTCTGTTCCCTGATTGTGTTACATTGACAGAGGGGGCTCAGTCTGCTCTTCCCTGGGTGTGTTACATTGACAGAGTGAGGTCAGTCTGCTCTTCCCTGGGTGTGTTACAATGACAGAGAGGGGTCAGTCTGCTCTTCCCTGGGTGTGTTACAATGACAGAGTTGGCTCAGTCTGCTCTTCCCAGAATGTGTTACATTGACAGAGTTGGGTCAGTCTGATCTTCCCTGGGTGTGAAACATTGACAGAAAGGGGTCAGTCTGCTCTTCCCTGGGTGCGTTACATTGACAGAGTGGGGTCAGTCTGCTCTTCCCTGCGTGTGTTACATTGACAGAGTGGGGTTAGTCTGCTCCTCCCAGGGTATGTTACATTGACAGAGTGGGGTCAGTCTGCTCTTCCTTGGGTGTGTTTCATTGACAGAGTGGGGTCAGACTGCTCCTCCCAGGGTGTGTTACATTGACAGAGTGGGGTCCGTCTGCTCTTCCCTGTGTGTGTTACATTGACAGAGTGGGGTCAGTCTACTCTTCCCTGCGTGTGTTACATTGACAGAGTGGGGTCAGTCTGCTCTTCCCTGGGTGTGTTACATTGACAGAGAGGGGTCAGTCTGCTCTTCCCTGGATGTGTTACATTGAAAGTGTGGGGTCAGTCTGCTCTTCCCTGGGTGTGTTACATTGACAGATTGGGGTCAGTCTGCTCTTCCCTTGGTATGTTGCATTGACCTAGCCAGGTCAATCTTCTGTTCCCTGGGTGCGTTACATTGACAGAGGGGGCTCAGTCTGCTCTTCCCTGGGTGTGTTACATTGACAGAGTGAGGTCAGTCTGCTCTTCCCTGGGTGTGTTACAATGACAGAGAGGGGTCAGTCTGCTCTTCCCTGGGGGTGTTACAATGACAGAGTTGGGTCAGTCTGCTCTTCCCAGAATGTGTTACATTTACAGAGTTGGGTCAGTCTGATCTTCCCTGGGTGCGAAACGTTGACAGAAAGGGGTCAGTCTGCTTTTCCCTGGGTGTGTTACATTGACAGAGTGGGGTCAGTCTGCTCTTCCCTGGGTGTGTTACATTGACAGAGTGAGGTCAGTCTGCTCTTCCCTGTGTGTGTTACATTGACAGAGTGGGGTCAGTCTACTCTTCACTGGGTGTCTTACATTGACAGAGTGGGGTCAGTCTGCTCTTCCCTGGGTGTGTTACATTGACAGAGTGTGGTCAGTCTGCTCTTCCCAGGGTGTGTTACATTGACAGAGTGAGGTCCGTCTGCTCTTCCCTGGGTGTGTTACATTGACAGAGTGGGGTCAGTCTACTCTTCCCTGCATGTGTTACATTGACCGAGTGCGGTCAGTCTGCTCTTCCCAGGGTGTGTTACATTGACAGAGTGGGGTCAGTCTGCTCCTCCCAGGGTGTGTTACATTGACAGAGTGGGGTCAGTCTGCTCTTCCCTGGGTGTGTTACAATGACAGAGTGGGGTCAATGTGCACTTCACTGGGTGGGTTACATTGACAGAGTGGGGTAAGTCTGCAGTTCACTGTGTGAGTAACTTTGCAGAAGAGGTCATTCTGCTCTTCTCTGGGTGTGTTACAGTGACAGAGTGGGGTCAGTCTGCTCTTCCCAGGGTGAGTTACATTGACAGATTGGGGTCAGTCTGCTCTTCCCAGGGTTTGTAACATTGACAGAGTGGGGTCAGTCTGCTCTTCCCTGGGTGTGTTACATTGACAGAGTGCGGTCAGTCTGCTCTTCCCTGGGTGCGTGACATTGACAGAGTGGGGTCAGTCTGCTCTTCCCTGGGTGTGTTACATTGACAGAGTGGGGTCAGTCTGCTCTTCCCTGGGTGCGTGACATTGACAGAGTGGGGTCAGTCTGCTCTTCCCTGGGTGTTTTACATTGACAGATTGGGGTCAGTCTGCTCTTCCCTGGGTGTGTTACATTGACAGAGTGGGGACAGTCTGCCCCTCCCTGGGTGTGTTACATTGACAGAGTGAGGTCAGTCTGCTCTACCCTGGGTGTATTACATTGACAGAGTGGGGTCAGTCTACTCTTCCCTGGGTGTCTTACATTGACTGAGTGCGGTCAGTCTGCTCTTACCAGCGTCTGTTACATTGACAGAGTGGGGTCAGTCTGCTCTTCCCAGGGTGTGTTACATTGACAGAGTGGGGTCAGTCTGCTCTTTCCTGGGTGTGTTACATTGACAGAGTTGGGACAGTCTGATGTTCCCTGGGTGTATAACGTTGAGAGACAGGGGTCAGTCTGCTCTTCCCTGGGTGTGTTACATTGACAGAGTGAACTCAGTCTGCTCTTCCCTGGGTGTGTTGCAATGACAGAGTGTGGTCTGTCTGCTCTTCACTGTGTCTGTTATATTGACCGAGTGAGGTCAGTCTGCTTTTCCCTGGGTGTGTTATATTGCCAGAGTGGTGTCAGTTAGTTCTTCCCTGGGAGTGTTACATTGACAGAGAGTGGTCAGTCTGCTCATCCCTGGGTGTGTTGCATTGGCAGAGTGGGGGCAGTCTGCCCTTCCCTGGGTGTGTTACATTGACAGAGTGGGGTCAGTCTGCTCTTCCCTGGCTGGGTTATATTGGCAGAGTGGTTTCAGTCTACTCTTCCCTGGGTGTGTTTCATTGACAGAGGGGGGTCAGTCTGCTCTTCCCTGAGTGTGTTACATTGACAGGGTGGGGTCAGTCTGCTCTTCCCTGAGTGTGTTACATTGACAGGGTGGGGTCAGTCTGCTCTTCCCTGGGTGTGTTCCATTGACAGAGTGGGGTCAGTCTGCTCTTCCCTGGGAGTGTTACTTTGACAGGGTGGGGTCAGTCTGCTCTTCCCTGGGTGGGTTTCATTGACAGAGTGGGGTCAGTCTACTCTTCAATGGGTGTCTTACATTGACTGAGTGGGGTCAGCCTGCTCTTCCCTGGGTGTGTAACATTGACAGAGTGGGGTCAGTCTGCTCCTCCCAGGGTGTGTTACATTGACAGAGTGGGGTCCGTCTGCTCTTCCCTGTGTGTGCTACATTGACAGAGTGGGGTCAGTCTACTCTTCCCTGCGTGTGTTACTTTGACAGAGTGGGGTCAGTCTGCTCCTCCCAGGGTATGTTACATTGACAGAGTGGGGTCAGTCTGCTCTTCCTTGTGTGTGTTTCATTGACAGAGTGGGGTCAGTCTACCCTTCCCTGGGCGTGTTACATTGACAGAGTGGGGTCAGTCTGCTCGTCCCTGGGAGTGTTACAGTGACAGAGTGGGTTCAGTCTGCTCTTCCCAGGGTGCATTAGATTGACAGAGTGGGGTCAGTCTGCTCTTCCCTGGGTGGGTTACATTGACTGAGTCCGTCAGTCTGCTCTTACCAGCGTCTGTTACATTGACAGAGTGGGGTCAGTCTGCTCTTCCATGGGTTTGTTACATTGACAGAGTGGGGTCAGTCTGCTCTTCCCTGGGTGTGTTACAGTGACAGAGTGGGGTCAGTCTGCTCTTCCCTGGGTGTGTTACATTGACAGAGTGGGGTCAGCGTGCACTTCCCTGGGTGTTTTAAATTGACAGAGTGGGGTCAGTCTGCTCTTCCCTGGGAGTGTTACATTGACAGAGTGGGGTCAGTCTGCCCTTCCCTGGGTGTGTTACTTTGACAGGGTGGGGTCAGTCTGCTCTTCCCTGGGTGCGTGACATTGACAGAGTGGGGTCAGTCTGCTGTTCCCTGGGTGTGTTACATTTACAGAGTGGGGTCAGTCTGCTCTTCCCTGGGTGTGTTACATTGACAGAGAGGGGTCAGTCTGCTCTTCCCTGGATGTGTTCCATTGAATGTGTGGGGTCAGTCTGCTCTTCCCTGGGTGTGTTACATTGACACAGTGGGATCAGTCTGCTCTTCCCAGGGTGTGTTACATTGACAGAGAGGGGTCAGTCTGCTCTTCCCTGGGTGTGTTACAATGACAGAGTGGGGTCAGTCTGCTCTTCCTTGGGTGTTTTACATTGAACGAGTGGGGTCAGTCTGCTCTTCCCGCGGTGTGTTACATTGACAGAGTGGGGTCCGTCTGCTCTTCCCTGTGTGTGTTACATTGACAGAGTGGGGTCAGTCTACTCTTCCCTGCGTGTGTTACATTGACAGAGTGGGGTCAGTCTACTCTTCCCTGCGTGTGTTACATTGACAGAGTGGGGTCTGTCTGCTCCTCCCAGGGTATGTTACATTGACAGAGTGGGGTCAGTCTGCTCTTCCTTGGGTGTGTTTCATTGACAGAGTGGGGTCAGTCTACCCTTCCCTGGGCGTGTTACATTGACAGAGTGGGAACAGTCTGCTCGTCCCTGGGTGTGTTACAGTGACAGAGTGGGGTCAGTCTGCTCTTCCCAGGGTGCATTAGATTGACAGACTTTGGTCAGTCTGCTCTTCCCTGGGTGGGTTACATTGACTGAGTGCGGTCAGTCTGCTCTTACCAGCGTCTGTTACATTGACAGAGTGGGGTCAGTCTGCTCTTCCATGGGTTTGTTACATTGACAGAGTGGGGTCAGTCTGCTCTTCCCTGGGTGTGTTACAGTGACAGAGTGGGGTCAGTCTGCTCTTCCCAGGGTGTGTTACATTGACAGAGTGGGGTCAGCGTGCACTTCCCTGGGTGTTTTAAATTGACAGAGTGGGGTCAGTCTGCTCTTCCCTGGGAGTGTTACATTGACAGAGTGGGGTCAGTCTGCCCTTCCCTGGGTGTGTTACTTTGACAGGGTGGGGTCAGTCTGCTCTTCCCTGGGTGCGTGACATTGACAGAGTGGGTTCAGTCTGCTGTTCCCTGGGTGTGTTACATTTACCGAGTGGGGTCAGTCTGCTCTTCCCTGGGTGTGTTACATTGACAGAGAGGGGTCAGTCTGCTCTTCCCTGGGTGTGTTACATTGACAGAGAGGGGTCAGTCTGCTCTTCCCTGGATGTGTTCCATTGAATGTGTGGGGTCAGTCTGCTCTTCCCTGGGTGTGTTACATTGACACAGTGGGGTCAGTCTGCTCTTCCCTGGGTGTGTTACAATGACAGAGTGGGGTCAGTCTGCTCTTCCTTGGGTGTTTTACATTAAACGAGTGGGGTCAGTCTGCTCTTCCCGCGGTGTATGACATTGACAGAGTTGGGTCAGTCTGATCTTCCCTGGGTGTATAACGTTGATAGAAAGGGGTCAGTCTGCTCTTCCCTGGGTGTGTTGCAATGACAGAGTGTGGTCAGTCTGCTCTTCCCTGTGTCTGTTATATTTGACCGGGTGAGGTCAGTCTGCTCTTCCCTGGGAGTGTTACATTGCCAGAGTGGTTTCAGTCTGCTCTTCCCTGGGTGTGTTACATTGACAGAGAGGGGTCAGTCTGCTCTTCCCTCCGTGGGTTACATTGAAAGTGTGGGGTCAGTCTGCTCTTCCCTGGGTGTGTTAAATTGACACAGTGGGGTCAATCTGCTCTTCCCTGGGTGTGTTACATTGACAGAGTGGGGTCAGTCTGCTCTTCCCTGGGTGTGTTACATTGACAGAGTGGAGTCAGTCTGCTCTTCCCTGGGTGTGTTACATTGACAGAGAGGGGTCAGTCTGCTCTTCCCTGGATGTGTTACATTGAATGTGTGGGGTCAGTCTGCTCTTCCCTGGGTGTGTTACATTGACACAGTGGGGTCAGTCTGCTCTTCCCTGGGTGCGTGACATTGACAGAGTGCGGTCAGTCTGCTCTTCCCTGGGTGCGTGACATTGACAGAGTGGGGTCAGTCTGCTCTTCCCTGGGTGTGTTACATTGACAGAGTGGGGTCAGTCTGCTCTTCCCTGGGTGTGTTACATTGACAGAGTGGGGTTAGTCTGCTCTTCCCTGGGTATGTTACATTGACCTAGCCAGGTCAATCGTCTGTTCCCTGATTGTGTTACATTGACAGAGGGGGCTCAGTCTGCTCTTCCCTGGGTGTGTTACATTGACAGAGTGAGGTCAGTCTGCTCTTCCCTGGGTGTGTTACAATGACAGAGAGGGGTCAGTCTGCTCTTCCCTGGGTGTGTTACAATGACAGAGTTGGCTCAGTCTGCTCTTCCCAGAATGTGTTACATTGACAGAGTTGGGTCAGTCTGATCTTCCCTGGGTGTGAAACATTGACAGAAAGGGGTCAGTCTGCTCTTCCCTGGGTGCGTTACATTGACAGAGTGGGGTCAGTCTGCTCTTCCCTGGGTGTGTTATATTGACAGAGTGGGGTCAGTCTGCTCTTCCCTGGGTGTGTTACATTGACAGAGTGAGGTCTGTCGGCTCTTCCCTGGGTGTGTTACATTGACAGAGTGGGGTCAGTCTACTCTTCACTGGGTGTCTTACATTGACAGAGTGGGGTCAGTCTGCTCTTCCCTGGGTGTGTAACATTGACTGAGTGGGGTCAGTCTGCTCCTCCCAGGGTGTGTTACATTGACAGAGTGGGGTCCGTCTGCTCTTCCCTGTGTGTGTTACATTGACAGAGTGGGGTCAGTCTACTCTTCCCTGCGTGTGTTACATTGACAGAGTGGGGTCAGTCTACTCTTCCCTGCGTGTGTTACATTGACAGAGTGGGGTCAGTCTGCTCCTCCCAGGGTATGTTACATTGACAGAGTGGGGTCAGTCTGCTCTTCCCTGGGTGTGTTACATTGACAGAGTGGGGTCATTCTACCCTTCCCTGGGTGTGTTACAGTGACTGAGTGGGGTCAGTCTGCTCTTCCCAGGGTGCATTAGATTGACAGAGTGGGGTCAGTCTACTCTTCCCTGCGTGTGTTACATTGACAGAGTGGGGTCAGTCTGCTCCTCCCAGGTATGTTACATTGACAGAGTGGGGTCAGTCTGCTCTTCCCTGGGTGTGTTTCATTGACAGAGTGGGGTCAGTCTACCCTTCCCTGGGTGTGTTACAATGACAGAGTTGGGTCAGCCTGCTCTTCCCAGAATGTGTTACATTGACAGAGTTGGGTCAGTCTGATCTTCCCTGGGTGTGAAACGTTGACAGAAAGGGGTCAGTCTGCTCTTCCCTGGGTGTTTTACATTGACAGAGTGAGGTCAGTCTGCTCTTCCCTGGGTGTGTTACATTGACAGATTGGGATCAGTCTACTCTGCACTGGGCGTCTTACATTGACAGAGTGGGGTCAGTCTGCTCTTCCCTGGGTGTGTTACATTGACAGAGTGGGGTCAGACGGCTCCTCCCAGGGTGTGTTACATTGACAGAGTGGGGTCCGTCTGCTCTTCCCTGTGTGTGTTACATTGACAGAGTGGGGTCAGTCTACTCTTCCCTGCGTGTGTTACATTGACAGAGTGGGGTTAGTCTGCTCCTCCCAGGGTATGTTACATTGACAGAGTGGGGTCAGTCTGCTCTTCCTTGGGTGTGTTTCATTGACAGAGTGGGGTCAGACTGCTCCTCCCAGGGTGTGTTACATTGACAGAGTGGGGTCCGTCTGCTCTTCCCTGTGTGTGTTACATTGACAGAGTGGGGTCAGTCTACTCTTCCCTGCGTGTGTTACATTGACAGAGTGGGGTCAGTCTGCTCTTCCCTGGGTGTGTTACATTGACAGAGAGGGGTCAGTCTGCTCTTCCCTGGATGTGTTACATTGAAAGTGTGGGGTCAGTCTGCTCTTCCCTGGGTGTGTTACATTGACAGATTGGGGTCAGTCTGCTCTTCCCTTGGTATGTTGCATTGACCTAGCCAGGTCAATCTTCTGTTCCCTGGGTGCGTTACATTGACAGAGGGGGCTCAGTCTGCTCTTCCCTGGGTGTGTTACATTGACAGAGTGAGGTCAGTCTGCTCTTCCCTGGGTGTGTTACAATGACAGAGAGGGGTCAGTCTGCTCTTCCCTGGGGGTGTTACAATGACAGAGTTGGGTCAGTCTGCTCTTCCCAGAATGTGTTACATTTACAGAGTTGGGTCAGTCTGATCTTCCCTGGGTGTGAAACGTTGACAGAAAGGGGTCAGTCTGCTTTTCCCTGGGTGTGTTACATTGACAGAGTGGGGTCAGTCTGCTCTTCCCTGGGTGTGTTACATTGACAGAGTGAGGTCAGTCTGCTCTTCCCTGTGTGTGTTACATTGACAGAGTGGGGTCAGTCTACTCTTCACTGGGTGTCTTACATTGACAGAGTGGGGTCAGTCTGCTCTTCCCTGGGTGTGTTACATTGACAGAGTGTGGTCAGTCTGCTCTTCCCAGGGTGTGTTACATTGACAGAGTGAGGTCCGTCTGCTCTTCCCTGGGTGTGTTACATTGACAGAGTGGGGTCAGTCTACTCTTCCCTGCATGTGTTACATTGACCGAGTGCGGTCAGTCTGCTCTTCCCAGGGTGTGTTACATTGACAGAGTGGGGTCAGTCTGCTCCTCCCAGGGTGTGTTACATTGACAGAGTGGGGTCAGTCTGCTCTTCCCTGGGTGTGTTACAATGACAGAGTGGGGTCAATGTGCACTTCACTGGGTGGGTTACATTGACAGAGTGGGGTAAGTCTGCAGTTCACTGTGTGAGTAACTTTGCAGAAGAGGTCATTCTGCTCTTCTCTGGGTGTGTTACAGTGACAGAGTGGGGTCAGTCTGCTCTTCCCAGGGTGAGTTACATTGACAGATTGGGGTCAGTCTGCTCTTCCCAGGGTTTGTAACATTGACAGAGTGGGGTCAGTCTGCTCTTCCCTGGGTGTGTTACATTGACAGAGTGCGGTCAGTCTGCTCTTCCCTGGGTGCGTGACATTGACAGAGTGGGGTCAGTCTGCTCTTCCCTGGGTGTGTTACATTGACAGAGTGGGGTCAGTCTGCTCTTCCCTGGGTGCGTGACATTGACAGAGTGGGGTCAGTCTGCTCTTCCCTGGGTGTTTTACATTGACAGATTGGGGTCAGTCTGCTCTTCCCTGGGTGTGTTACATTGACAGAGTGGGGACAGTCTGCCCCTCCCTGGGTGTGTTACATTGACAGAGTGAGGTCAGTCTGCTCTACCCTGGGTGTATTACATTGACAGAGTGGGGTCAGTCTACTCTTCCCTGGGTGTCTTACATTGACTGAGTGCGGTCAGTCTGCTCTTACCAGCGTCTGTTACATTGACAGAGTGGGGTCAGTCTGCTCTTCCCAGGGTGTGTTACATTGACAGAGTGGGGTCAGTCTGCTCTTTCCTGGGTGTGTTACATTGACAGAGTTGGGACAGTCTGATGTTCCCTGGGTGTATAACGTTGAGAGACAGGGGTCAGTCTGCTCTTCCCTGGGTGTGTTACATTGACAGAGTGAACTCAGTCTGCTCTTCCCTGGGTGTGTTGCAATGACAGAGTGTGGTCTGTCTGCTCTTCACTGTGTCTGTTATATTGACCGAGTGAGGTCAGTCTGCTTTTCCCTGGGTGTGTTATATTGCCAGAGTGGTGTCAGTTAGTTCTTCCCTGGGAGTGTTACATTGACAGAGAGTGGTCAGTCTGCTCATCCCTGGGTGTGTTGCATTGGCAGAGTGGGGGCAGTCTGCCCTTCCCTGGGTGTGTTACATTGACAGAGTGGGGTCAGTCTGCTCTTCCCTGGCTGGGTTATATTGGCAGAGTGGTTTCAGTCTACTCTTCCCTGGGTGTGTTTCATTGACAGAGGGGGGTCAGTCTGCTCTTCCCTGAGTGTGTTACATTGACAGGGTGGGGTCAGTCTGCTCTTCCCTGAGTGTGTTACATTGACAGGGTGGGGTCAGTCTGCTCTTCCCTGGGTGTGTTCCATTGACAGAGTGGGGTCAGTCTGCTCTTCCCTGGGAGTGTTACTTTGACAGGGTGGGGTCAGTCTGCTCTTCCCTGGGTGGGTTTCATTGACAGAGTGGGGTCAGTCTACTCTTCAATGGGTGTCTTACATTGACTGAGTGGGGTCAGCCTGCTCTTCCCTGGGTGTGTAACATTGACAGAGTGGGGTCAGTCTGCTCCTCCCAGGGTGTGTTACATTGACAGAGTGGGGTCCGTCTGCTCTTCCCTGTGTGTGCTACATTGACAGAGTGGGGTCAGTCTACTCTTCCCTGCGTGTGTTACTTTGACAGAGTGGGGTCAGTCTGCTCCTCCCAGGGTATGTTACATTGACAGAGTGGGGTCAGTCTGCTCTTCCTTGTGTGTGTTTCATTGACAGAGTGGGGTCAGTCTACCCTTCCCTGGGCGTGTTACATTGACAGAGTGGGGTCAGTCTGCTCGTCCCTGGGAGTGTTACAGTGACAGAGTGGGTTCAGTCTGCTCTTCCCAGGGTGCATTAGATTGACAGAGTGGGGTCAGTCTGCTCTTCCCTGGGTGGGTTACATTGACTGAGTCCGTCAGTCTGCTCTTACCAGCGTCTGTTACATTGACAGAGTGGGGTCAGTCTGCTCTTCCATGGGTTTGTTACATTGACAGAGTGGGGTCAGTCTGCTCTTCCCTGGGTGTGTTACAGTGACAGAGTGGGGTCAGTCTGCTCTTCCCTGGGTGTGTTACATTGACAGAGTGGGGTCAGCGTGCACTTCCCTGGGTGTTTTAAATTGACAGAGTGGGGTCAGTCTGCTCTTCCCTGGGAGTGTTACATTGACAGAGTGGGGTCAGTCTGCCCTTCCCTGGGTGTGTTACTTTGACAGGGTGGGGTCAGTCTGCTCTTCCCTGGGTGCGTGACATTGACAGAGTGGGGTCAGTCTGCTGTTCCCTGGGTGTGTTACATTTACAGAGTGGGGTCAGTCTGCTCTTCCCTGGGTGTGTTACATTGACAGAGAGGGGTCAGTCTGCTCTTCCCTGGATGTGTTCCATTGAATGTGTGGGGTCAGTCTGCTCTTCCCTGGGTGTGTTACATTGACACAGTGGGATCAGTCTGCTCTTCCCAGGGTGTGTTACATTGACAGAGAGGGGTCAGTCTGCTCTTCCCTGGGTGTGTTACAATGACAGAGTGGGGTCAGTCTGCTCTTCCTTGGGTGTTTTACATTGAACGAGTGGGGTCAGTCTGCTCTTCCCGCGGTGTGTTACATTGACAGAGTTGGGTCAGTGTGATCTTCCCTGGGTGTATAACGTTGATAGAAAGGGGTCAGTCTGCTCTTCCCTGGGTGTGTTGCAATGACAGAGTGTGGTCAGTCTGCTCTTCCCTGTGTCTGTTATATTTGACCGGGTGAGGTCAGTCTGCTCTTCCCTGGGTGTGTTACATTGACAGAGTGGAGTCAGTCTGCTCTTCCCTGGGTGTGTTACATTGAATGTGTGGGGTCAGTCTGCTCTTCCCTGGCTGTGTTACATTGACACAGTGGGGTCAGTCTGCTCTTCCCTGGGTGCGTGACATTGACAGAGTGCGGTCAGTCTGCTCTTCCCTGGGTGCGTGACATTGACAGAGTGGGGTCAGTCTGCTCTTCCCTGGGTGTGTTACATTGACAGAGTGGGGTCAGTCTGCTCTTCCCTGGGTGTGTTACATTGACAGAGTGGGGTTAGTCTGCTCTTCCCTGGGTATGTTACATTGACCTAGCCAGGTCAATCGTCTGTTCCCTGGTTGTGTTACATTGACAGAGGGGGCTCAGTCTGCTCTTCCCTGGGTGTGTTACATTGACAGAGTGAGGTCAGTCTGCTCTTCCCTGGGTGTGTTACAATGACAGAGAGGGGTCAGTCTGCTCTTCCCTGGGTGTTTTACAATGACAGAGTTGGGTCAGCCTGCTCTTCCCAGAATGTGTTACATTGACAGAGTTGGGTCAGTCTGATCTTCCCTGGGTGTGAAACGTTGACAGAAAGGGGTCAGTCTGCTCTTCCCTGGGTGTTTTACATTGACAGAGTGAGGTCAGTCTGCTCTTCCCTGGGTGTGTTACATTGACAGAGTGGGATCAGTCTACTCTGCACTGGGTGTCTTACATTGACAGAGTGGGGTCAGTCTGCTCTTCCCTGGGTGTGTTACATTGACAGAGTGGGGTCAGACTGCTCCTCCCAGGGTGTGTTACATTGACAGAGTGGGGTCCGTCTGCTCTTCCCTGTGTGTGTCACATTGACAGAGTGGGGTCAGTCTACTCTTCCCTGCGTGTGTTACATTGACAGAGTGGGGTTAGTCTGCTCCTCCCAGGGTATGTTACATTGACAGAGTGGGGTCAGTCTGCTCTTCCTTGGGTGTGTTTCATTGACAGAGTGGGGTCAGACTGCTCCTCCCAGGGTGTGTTACATTGACAGAGTGGGGTCCGTCTGCTCTTCCCTGTGTGTGTTACATTGACAGAGTGGGGTCAGTCTACTCTTCCCTGCGTGTGTTACATTGACAAAGTGGGGTCAGTCTGCTCTTCCCTGGGTGTGTTACATTGACAGAGAGGGGTCAGTCTGCTCTTCCCTGGATGTGTTACATTGAAAGTGTGGGGTCAGTCTGCTCTTCCCTGGGTGTGTTACATTGACACAGTGGGGTCAGTCTGCTCTTCCCTGGGTGCGTGACATTGACAGAGTGCGGTCAGTCTGCTCTTCCCTGGGTGCGTGACATTGACAGAGTGGGGTCAGTCTGCTCTTCCCTGGGTGTGTTACATTGACAGATTGGGGTCAGTCTGCTCTTCCCTTGGTATGTTGCATTGACCTAGCCAGGTCAATCTTCTGTTCCCTGGGTGCGTTATATTGACAGAGGGGGCTCAGTCTGCTGTTCCCTGGGTGTGTTACATTGACAGAGTGAGGTCAGTCTGCTCTTCCCTGGGTGTGTTACAATGACAGAGAGGGGTCAGTCTGCTCTTCCCTGGGTGTGTTACAATGACAGAGTTGGGTCAGTCTGCTCTTCCCAGAATGTGTTACATTGACAGAGTTGGCTCAGTCTGATCTTCCCTGGGTGTGAAACGTTGACAGAAAGGGGTCAGTCTGCTTTTCCCTGGGTGTGTTACATTGACAGAGTGGGGTCAGTCTGCTCTTCCCTGGGTGTGTTACATTGACAGAGTGAGGTCAGTCTGCTCTTCCCTGGGTGTGTTACATTGACAGAGTGGGGTTAGTCTACTCTTCACTGGGTGTCTTACATTGACAGAGTGGGGTCAGTCTGCTCTTCCCTGGGTGTGTTACATTGACAGAGTGTGGTCAGTCTGCTCTTCCCAGGGTGTGTTACATTGACAGAGTGAGGTCCGTCTGCTCTTCCCTGGGTGTGTTACATTGACAGAGTGGGGTCAGTCTACTCTTCCCTGCATGTGTGACATTGACCGAGTGCGGTCAGTCTGCTCTTCCCAGGGTGTGTTACATTGACAGAGTATGGTCAGTCTGCTCCTCCCAGGGTGTGTTACATTGACAGAGTGGGGTCAGTCTGCTCTTCCCTGGGTGTGTTACAATGACAGAGTGGAGTCAATGTGCACTTCACTGGGTGGGTTACATTGACAGAGTGGGGTAAGTCTGCAGTTCACTGTGTGAGTAACTTTGCAGAAGAGGTCATTCTGCTCTTGTCTGGGTGTGTTACAGTGACAGAGTGGGGTCAGACTGCTCTTCCCAGGGTGTGTTACATTGACAGATTGGGGTCAGTCTGCTCTTCCCATGGTTTGTTACATTGACAGAGTGGGGTCAGCCTGCTCTTCCCTGGGTGTGTTACATTGACAGAGTGCGGTCAGTGTGCTCTTCCCTGGGTGCGTGACATTGACAGAGTGGGGTCAGTCTGCTCTTCCCTGGGTGTGTTACATTGACAGAGTGGGGTCAGTCTGCTCTTCCCTGGGTGCGTGACATTGACAGAGTGGGGTCAGTCTGCTCTTCCCTGGGTGTTTTACATTGACAGATTGGGGTCAGTCTGCTCTTCCCTGGGTGTGTTACATTGACAGAGTGGGGACAGTCTGCTCTTCCCTGGGTGTGTTACATTGACAGAGTGAGGTCAGTCTGCTCTACCCTGGGTGTATTACATTGACAGAGTGGGGTCAGTCTACTCTTCCCTGGGTGTCTTACATTGACTGAGTGCGGTCAGTCTGCTCTTACCAGCGTCTGTTACATTGACAGAGTGGGGTCAGTCTGCTCTTCCCAGGGTGTGTTACATTGACAGAGTGGGGTCAGTCTGCTCTTTCCTGGGTGTGTTACATTGACAGAGTTGGGACAGTCTGATGTTCCCTGGGTGTACAACGTTGAGAGATAGGGGTCAGTCTGCTCTTCCCTGGGTGTGTTACATTGACAGAGTGAACTCAGTCTGCTCTTCCCTGGGTGTGTTGCAATGACAGAGTGTGGTCTGTCTGCTCTTCCCTGTGTCTGTTATATTGACCGAGTGAGGTCAGTCTGCTTTTCCCTGGGTGTGTTATATTGCCAGAGTGGTGTCAGTTAGTTCTTCCCTGGGAGTGTTACATTGACAGAGAGTGGTCAGTCTGCTCATCCCTGGGTGTGTTGCATTGGCAGAGTGGGGGCAGTCTGCCCTTCCCTGGGTGTGTTACATTGACAGAGTGGGGTCAGTCTGCTCTTCCCTGGCTGGGTTATATTGGCTGAGTGGGGTCAGTCTACTCTTCCCTGGGTGTGTTTCATTGACAGAGGGGGGTCAGTCTGCTCTTCCCTGAGTGTGTTACATTGACAGGGTGGGGTCAGTCTGCTCTTCCCTGAGTGTGTTACATTGACAGGGTGGGGTCAGTCTGCTCTTCCCTGGGTGTGTTCCATGACAGAGTGGGGTCAGTCTGCTCTTCCCTGGGAGTGTTACTTTGACAGGGTGGGGTCAGTCTGCTCTTCCCTGGGTGGGTTACATTGACAGAGTGGGGTCAGTCTAGTCTTCACTTGGTGTCTTACATTGACTGAGTGGGGTCAGCCTGCTCTTCCCTGGGTGTGTAACATTGACAGAGTGGGGTCAGTCTGCTCCTCCCAGGGTGTGTTACATTGACAGAGTGGGGTCCGTCTGCTCTTCCCTGTGTGTGCTACATTGACAGAGTGGGGTCAGTCTACTCTTCCCTGCGTGTGTTACTTTGACAAAGTGGGGTCAGTCTGCTCCTCCCAGGGTATGTTACATTGACAGAGTGGGGTCAGTCTGCTCTTCCTTGGGTGTGTTTCATTGACAGAGTGGGGTCAGTCTACCCTTCCCTGGGCGTGTTACATTGACAGAGTGGGGTCAGTCTGCTCGTCCCTGGGTGTGTTACAGTGACAGAGTGGGGTCAGTCTGCTCTTCCCAGGGTGCATTAAATTGACAGAGTGGGGTCAGTCTGCTCTTCCCTGGGTGGGTTACATTGACTGAGTGCGGTCAGTCTGCTCTTACCAGCGTCTGCTACATTGACAGAGTGGGGTCAGTCTGCTCTTCCATGGGTTTGTTACATTGACAGAGTGGGGTCAGTCTGCTCTTCCCTGGGTGTGTTACAGTGACAGAGTGGGGTCAGTCTGCTCTTCCCTGGGTGTGTTACATTGACAGAGTGGGGTCAGCGTGCACTTCCCTGGGTGTTTTAAATTGACAGAGTGGTGTCAGTCTGCTCTTCCCTGGGAGTGTTACATTGACAGAGTGGGGTCAGTCTGCCCTTCCCTGGGTGTGTTACTTTGACAGGGTGGGGTCAGTCTGCTCTTCCCTGGGTGCGTGACATTGACAGAGTGGGGTCAGTCTGCTGTTCCCTGGGTGTGTTACATTTACAGAGTGGGGTCAGTCTGCTCTTCCCTGGGTGTGTTACATTGACAGAGAGGGGTCAGTCTGCTCTTCCCTGGATGTGTTCCATTGAATGTGTGGGGTCAGTCTGCTCTTCCCTGGGTGTGTTACATTGACACAGTGGGGTCAGTCTGCTCTTCCCTGGGTGTGTTACATTGACAGAGAGGGGTCAGTCTGCTCTTCCCTGGGTGTGTTACAATGTCAGAGTGGGGTCAGTCTGCTCTTCCTTGGGTGTTTTACATTGAACGAGTGGGGTCAGTCTGCTCTTCCCGCGGTGTGTTACCTTGACAGAGTTGGGTCAGTGTGATCTTCCCTGGGTGTATAACGTTGATAGAAAGGGGTCAGTCTGCTCTTCCCTGGGTGTGTTACATTGCCAGAGTGGTTTCAGTCTGCTCTTCCCTGGGTGTGTTACATTGACAGAGAGGGGTCAGTCTGCTCTTCCCTCCGTGGGTTACATTGAAAGTGTGGGGTCAGTCTGCTCTTCCCTGGGTGTGTTAAATTGACACAGTGGGGTCAATCTGCTCTTCCCTGTGTGTGTGACATTGACAGAGTGGGGTCAGTCTGCTCTTCCCTGGGTGTGTTACATTGACAGAGTGGAGTCAGTCTGCTCTTCCCTGGGTGTGTTACATTGACAGAGTGGGGTCAGTCTGCTCTTCCCTGGATGTGTTACATTGAATGTGTGGGGTCAGTCTGCTCTTCACTGGGTGTGTTACATTGACACAGTGGGGTCAGTCTGCTCTTCCCTGGGTGCGTGACATTGATAGAGTGGGGTCAGTCTGCTCTTCCCTGGGTGTTTTACATTGACAGAGTGGGGTCAGTCTGCTCTTCCCTGGGTGTGTTACATTGACAGAGTGGGGTTAGTCTGCTCTTCCCTGGGTATGTTACATTGACCTAGCCAGGTCAATCGTCTGTTCCCTGGTTGTGTTACATTGACAGAGGGGGCTCAGTCTGCTCTTCCCTGGGTGTGTTACATTGACAGAGTGAGGTCAGTCTGCTCTTCCCTGGGTGTGTTACAATGACAGAGAGGGGTCAGTCTGCTCTTCCCTGGGTGTTTTACAATGACAGAGTTGGGTCAGACTGCTCTTCCCAGAATGTGTTACATTGACAGAGTTGGGTCAGTCTGATCTTCCCTGGGTGTGAAACGTTGACAGAAAGGGGTCAGTCTGCTCTTCCCTGGGTGTTTTACATTGACAGAGTGAGGTCAGTCTGCTCTTCCCTGGGTGTGTTACATTGACAGAGTGGGATCAGTCTACTCTGCACTGGGTGTCTTACATTGACAGAGTGGGGTCAGTATGCTCTTCCCTGGGTGTGTTACATTGACAGAGTGGGGTCAGACTGCTCCTCCCAGGGTGTGTTACATTGACAGAGTGGGGTCCGTCTGCTCTTCCCTGTGTGTGTTACATTGACAGAGTGGGGTCAGTCTACTCTTCCCTGCGTGTGTTACATTGACAGAGTGGGGTCAGTCTGCTCGTTCCTGGGTGTGTTACAGTGACAGAGTGGGGTCAGTCTGCTCTTCCCAGGGTGCATTAGATTGACAGAGTGGGGTCAGTCTGCTCTTCCCTGGGTGGGTTACATTGACTGAGTGCGGTCAGTCTGCTCTTTCCAGCGTCTGTTACATTGACAGAGTGGGGTCAGTCTGCTCTTCCATGGTTTTGTTACATTGACAGAGTGGGGTCAGTCTGCTCTTCACTGGGTGTGTTACAGTGACAGAGTGGGGTCAGTCTGCTCTTCCCAGGGTGTGGTACATTGACAGATTGGGGTCAGTCTGCTCTTCCCAGGGTGTGTTACATTGACAGAGTGGGGTCAGTCTGCTCTTCCCTGGGTGTGTTACATTGACAGAGTGCGGTCAGTGTGCTCTTCCCTGGGTGCGTGACATTGACAGAGTGGGGTCAGTCTGCTCTTCCCTGGGTGTGTTACATTGACAGAGTGGGGTCAGTCTGCTCTTCCCTGGGTGCGTGACATTGACTGAGTGCGGTCAGTCTGCTCTTACCAGCGTCTGCTACATTGACAGAGTGGGGTCAGTCTGCTCTTCCATGGGTTTGTTACATTGACAGAGTGGGGTCAGTCTGCTCTTCCCTGGGTGTGTTACAGTGACAGAGTGGGGTCAGTCTGCTCTTCCCTGGGTGTGTTACATTGACAGAGTGGGGTCAGTCTACTCTTCCCTGCATGTGTGACATTGACCGAGTGCGGTCAGTCTGCTCTTCCCAGGGTGTGTTACATTGACAGAGTATGGTCAGTCTGCTCCTCCCAGGGTGTGTTACATTGACAGAGTGGGGTCAGTCTGCTCTTCCCTGGGTGTGTTACAATGACAGAGTGGGGTCAGTCTGCTCTTCCCTGGGTGTGTTACAGTGACAGAGTGGGGTCAGTCTGCTCTTCCCAGGGTGTGTTACATTGACAGAGTGGGGACAGTCTGCTCTTCCCTGGGTGTGTTAGATTGACAGAGTGCGGTCAGTGTGCTCTTCCCTGGGTGCGTGAGATTGACAGAGTGGGGTCAGTCTGCTCTTCCCTGGGTGTGTTACATTGACAGAGTGGGGTCAGTCTGCTCTTCCCTGGGTGTGTTACATTGACAGAGTGGGGTCAGTCTGCTCTTCCCTTGGTATGTTACATTGACCTAGCCAGGTCAATCTTCTGTTCTCTGGGTGTGTTACATTGACAGAGGGGGCTCAGTCTGCATTTCCCTGGGTGTGTTACATTGACATAGTGAGGTCAGTCTGCTCTTCCCTGGGTGTGTTACAATGACAGAGAGGGGTCAGTCTGCTCTTCCCTGGGTGTGTTACAATGACAGAGTTGGGTCAGTCTGCTCTTCCCAGAATGTGTTACATTGACAGAGTTGGGTCAGTCTGATCTTCCCTGGGTGTGAAACGTTGACAGAAAGGGGTCAGTCTGCTCTTCCCAGGGTGGGTTACATTGACTGAGTGGGGTCAGTCTGCTCTTCCCTGGGTGTGTTACATTGACAGAGTGCGGTCAGTCTGCTCTTGCCTGCGTCTGTTACATTGACAGAGTGGGGTCAGTCTGCTCTTCCCTGGGTTTGTTACATTGACAGAGTGGGGTCAGTCTGCTCTTGCCTGCGTCTGTTACATTGACAGAGTGGGGTCAGTCTGCTCTTCCCTGGGTTTGTTACATTGACAGAGTGGGGTCAGTCTGCTCTTCCCTGGGTGTGTTACAGTGACAGAGTGGGGTCAGTCTGCTCTTCCCAGGGTGTGTTACATTGACAGAGTGGGGACAGTCTGCTCTTCCCTGGGTGTGTTACATTGACAGAGTGCGGTCAGTGTGCTCTTCCCTGGGTGCGTGAGATTGACAGAGTGGGGTCAGTCTGCTCTTCCCTGGGTGTGTTACATTGACAGAGTGGGGTCAGTCTGTTCTTCCCTGGGTGCGTGACATTGACAGAGTGGGGTCAGTCAGCTCTTCCCTCGGTGTTTTACATTGACAGAGTGGGGTCAGTCTGCTCTTCACTGGGTGTGTTACATTGACAGAGTGGGGACAGTCTGCTCTTCCCTGGGTTTGTTACATTGACAGAGTGAGGTCAGTCTGCTCTACCCTGGGTGTATTACATTGACAGAGTGGGGTCAGTCTACTCTTCCCTGGGTGTGTTACATTGACTGGGTGGGGTCAGTCTGATCTTCCCTGGGTGTGTTACATTGACAGAGTGTGGTCAGTCTGCTCTTCCCTGGGTGTGATATACCGACAGAATGGGGTCAGTCTGCTCTTCCCTGGGTGTGTTACATTGACACAGTGGGGTCAGTCTGTTTTTCCCTGGGTGTGTTACATTGACAGATTGGGGTCAGTCTGCTCTTCCCTGGCTGTGTTACATTGACGGAGTGGGGTCAGTCTGCTCTTTTATGGGTGGGTTACATTGACAGAGTGGGGTCAGTCTGCTCTTCCCTGGGTGTGTTACATTGACAGAGTGGGGTCAGTCTGCTCTTCCCTGGGAGGGTTACATTGACAGAGTGGGGTCTGTCTTCTCTTCCCTGGGTGTGTTACATTGACTGATTGGGGTCAGTCTGCTCTTCCGCATGTGTGTTACATTGACACAGTGGGGTCAGTCTGCTCTTCCCTTAGTGTGTTACAATGACAGAGTGTGGTCTGTGCGCACTTCCCTGGGTGTGTTACATTAACAGAGTGGGGGTCAGTCTGCTCTTCCCAGGGTGTGTTGCATTGACAGAGTGTGGTCAGTCTGCTCTTCTCAGGGCGTGTCACATTGACAGAGTGGGGTCAGTCTGCTCTTTTATGGGTGGGTTACATTGACAGTGTGAGGTCAGTCTGCTCTTCCCTGGGTGTGTTACATTGACAGAGTGGGGTCAGTCTGCTCTTCCCTTGCTGTGTTACAATGACAGAGTGGGGTCAGTGTGCACTTCCCTGTGTGTGTTACATTGACAGAGTGGGGGTCAGTCTGCTCTTCCCAGGGTGTGTTACATTGACAGAGTGTGGTCAGTCTGCTCTTCCCAGGGCGTGTCACATTGACAGAGTGGGTTCAGTCTGCTCTTTTATGTGTGGGTTACATTGACAGAATGAATTCAGTCTGCTCTTCCATGCGTGTGTTGCATTGACAGAGTGGGGTCAGTCTGATCTTCCCTGGTTGTGTTACATTGACAGAGTGAGTTCAGTCTGCTCTTCCCTGGGTGTGTTACATTGACAGAGTGGGATCAGTCTGCTCTTCCTTGGTGTGTTACATTGACAGAATGAGGTCCGTCTGCTCTTCCCTGGGTTTGTTACATTGACAGAGTGGGGTCAGTCTTCTCTTCCCTGGGTGTGTTACATTGACAGATTGGGGTCAGTCTGCTCTTCCATGAGTGTGTTACATTGACAGAGTGGGGTCAGTCTGTTCTTCCTTGGGTGTGTTGAATTGACTGTGTTGGGTCAATCTGCTCTTCCTTGGGTGTGTTACATTGACAGAGTGGCGTTAGTCTGTTCTTCCCTGGGAGTGTAACAGTGACAGGGTGGTGTCACTCTGCTCTCCCCTGGGTGTGTTCCATTGACAGAGTGGGGTCAGTCTGCTCTTTCCTGGGTGTGTTAAATTGACAGAGTGGGGTCAGTCTGTTCTTCCCTTGGTGTGTTACATTGACAGAGTGGTATCTGTCTGCTCTTCCCTGGGTGTGTTACATTGACAGAGTGGGGTCAGTCTGTTCTCCCATTGTGTGTTACATTGACAGAGTGGGGTCAGTCTGCTCTTCCCTGGGTGTGTTACAATGACAGAGTGGGGTCAATGTGCACTTCACTGGGTGGGTTACATTGACAGAGTGGGGTAAGTCGGCAGTTCACTGTGTGAGTAACTTTGCAGAAGAGGTCATTCTGCTCTTCTCTGGGTGTGTTACAGTGACAGAGTGGGGTCAGTCTGCTCTTCCCAGGGTTTGTTACATTGACAGATTGGGGTCAGTCTGCTCTTCCCAGGGTGTGTTACATTGACAGAGTGGGGTCAGTCTGCTCTTCCCTGGGTGTGTTACATTGACAGAGTGCGGTCAGTGTGCTCTTCCCTGGGTGCGTGACATTGAGAGAGTGGGGTCAGTCTGCTCTTCCCTGGGTGTGTTACATTGACAGAGTGGGGTCAGTCTGCTCTTCCCTGGGTGCGTGACATTGACAGAGTGGGGTCAGTCTGCTCTTCCCTGGGTGTTTTACATTGACAGTTTGGGGTCAGTCTGCTCTTCCCTGGGTGTGTTACATTGACAGAATGGGGACAGTCTGCTCTTCCCTGGGTGTGTTACATTGACAGAGTGAGATCAGTCTGCTCTACCCTGGGTGTATTACATTGACAGAGTGGGGTCAGTCTACTCTTCCCTGGTTGTCTTACATTGACAGAGTGGGGTCAGTCTGCTCTTCCCTGGGTGCGTTACATTGACAGAGTGGGGTCAGTGTGTTCTTCCCTGAGTGTGTTACATTGACAGAGTGGGGTCAGTCTGCTGTTCCCTGGGTGTGTTACATTGACAGAGTGGGGGCAGTATGCTCTTCCCTGGGTGTGTTACATTGACAGAACAGGGTCCGTCTGCCTTTCCCTGGGTGTGTTACATTGACAGAGTGAGGTTAGTCTGCTCTTCCCTGGGTGTGTTACATTGACAGATTGAGGTCCGTCTGCTCTTCCCTGGGTGTGTTACAATGACAGAGTGGGGTCAGTCTGCTCTTCCCTGGGTGTGTTACATTGACAGAGTGGGGTCAGTCTGCTCTTCCCAGTGTGTGTTACATTGACAGAGTTGGGTCAGTCTGATCTTCCCTGGGTTTATAACGTTGAGAGAAAGGGGTCAGTCTGCTCTTCCCTGGGTGTGTTACATTGCCAGAGTGGTTTCAGTCTGCTCTTCCCTGGGTGTGTTACATTGACAGAGAGAGGTCAGTCTGCTCTTCCCTCGGTGGGTTACATTGAAAGTATGGGGTCAGTCTGCTCTTCCCTGGGTGTGTTACATTGACACAGTGGGGTCAATCTGCTCTTCCCTGGGTGTGTTACATTGACAGTGCGCGGTCAGTCTGCTCTTCCCTGGGTGCGTGACATTGACAGAGTGGGGTCAGTCTGCTCTTCCCTGGGTGTGTTACATTGACAGAGTGGGGTCAGTCGGCTCTTCCCTGGGTGTGTTACATTGACAGAGAGGGGTCAGTCTGCTCTTCCCTGGATGTGTTACATTGAAAGTGTGGGGTCAGTCTGCTCTTCCCTGGGTGTGTTACATTGACACAGTGGGGTCAGTCTGCTCTTCCCTGGGTGCGTGACATTGACAGAGTGCGGTCAGTCTGCTCTTCCCTGGGTGCGTGACATTGACAGAGTGGGGTCAGTCTGCTCTTCCCTGGGTGTGTTACATTGACAGATTCGGGTCAGTCTGCTCTTCCCTGGGTATGTTGCATTGACCTAGCCAGGTCAATCTTCTGTTCCCTGGGTGCGTTACATTGACAGAGGGCGCTCAGTCTGCTCTTCCCTGGGTGTGTTACATTGACAGAGTGAGGTCAGTCTGCTCTTCCCTGGGTGTGTTATAATGACAGAGAGGGGTCAGTCTGCTCTTCCCTGGGTGTGTTACAATGACAGAGTTGGGTCAGTCTGCTCTTCCCAGAATGTGTTACATTGACAGAGTTGGGTCAGTCTGATCTTCACTGGGTGTGAAACGTTGACAGAAAGGGGTCAGTCTGCTCTTCCCTGGGTGTGTTACATTGACAGAGTGGGGTCAGTCTGCTTTTCCCTGGGTGTGTTACATTGACAGAGTTGGGTCAGTCTGCTCTTCCCTGGGTGTGTTACATTGACAGAGTGAGGTCAGTCTGCTCTTCCCTGGGTGTGTTACATTGACAGAGTGGGGTCAGTCTACTCTTCCCTGGGTGTGTTACATTGACAGAGTGGGGTCAGTCTGCTCTTCCCAGTGTGTGTTACATTGACAGAGTGCGGTCAGTCTGCTCTTCCCAGGGTGTGTTACATTGACAGAGTGGGGTCAGTCTGCTCCTCCCAGGGTGTTTTACATTGACAGAGTGGGGACAGTCTGCTCTTCCTTGGGTGTGTTTCATTGACAGAGTGGGGTCAGTCTACCCTTCCCTGGGCGTGTTACATTGACAGAGTGGGGTCGGTCTGCTCGTCCCTGTGTGTGTTACAGTGACAGAGTGGGGTCGGTCTGCTCTTCCCAGGGTGCGTTAGATTGACAGACTGGGGTCAGTCTGCTCTTCCCTGGGTGGGTTACGTTGACTGAGTGCGGTCAGTCTGCTCTTCCCTGCGTCTGTTACATTGACAGAGTGGGGTCAGTGTGCTCTTCCCTGGGTTTGTTACATTGACAGAGTGGGGTCAGTCTGCTCTTCCCTGGGTGTGTTACAGTGACAGATTAGGGTCAGTGTGCTCTTGCCTGGGTGCGTGACATTGACAGAGTGGGGTCAGTCTGCTCTTCCCTGGGTGTGTTACAGAGACAGAGTGGGGTCAGTCTGTTCTTCCCGGGGTGCGTGACATTGACAGAGTGGGGTCAGTCTGCTCTCCCCTCGGTGTTTTACATTGACAGAGTGGGGTCAGTCTGCTCTTCCCTGGGTGTGTTACATTGACAGAGTGGGGACAGTCTGCTCTTCCCTGGGTGTGTTACATTGACAGAGTGAGGTCAGTCTGCTCTACCCTGGGTGTATTACATTGACAGAGTTGGGTCAGTCTACTCTTCCCTGGGTGTGTTACATTGAGAGATTGGGGTCAGTCTGCTCTTCCCTGGGTGTGTTACATTGACAGAGTGGGGTCAGTCTGCTCTTCCCTGGGTGTGTTACATTGACAGAGAGGGGTCAGTCTGCTCTTCCCTGGATGTGTTACATTGAAAGTGTGGGGTCAGTCTGCTCTTCCCTGGGTGTGTTACATTGACACAGTGGGGTCAGTCTGCTCTTCCCTGGGTGCGTGACATTGACAGAGTGCGGTCAGTCTGCTCTTCCCTGGGTGCGTGACATTGACAGAGTGGGGTCATTCTGCTCTTCCCTGGGTGTGTTACATTGACAGATTGGGGTCAGTCTGCTCTTCCCTGGGTATGTTACATTGACCTAGCCAGGTCAATCTTCTGTTCCCTGGGTGCGTTACATTGACAGAGGGGGCTCAGTCTGCTCTTCCCTGGGTGTGTTACATTGACAGAGTGAGGTCAGTCTGCTCTTCCCTGGGTGTGTTACATTGACAGAGTGGGGTCAGTCTGCACTTTTATGGGTGGGTTACATTGACAGAGTAGGGTCAGTCTGCTCTTCCCTGGGTGTGTTACATTGACAGAGTGGGGTCAGTCTGCTCTTCCCTGGGAGGGTTACATTGACAGAGTGGGGTCAGTCTTCTCTTCCCTGGGTGTGTTACATTGACTGATTGGGGTCAGTCTGCACTTCCCCATGTGTGTTACATTGACACAGTGGGGTCAGTCTGCTCTTTTATGGGTGGGTTACATTGACAGAGTGGGGTCAGTCTGCTCTTTTATGGGTGGGTTACATTGACAGAGTGGGGTCAGTCTGCTCTTCCCTGGGTGTGTTACATTGACAGAGTGGGGTCAGTCTGCTCTTCCCTGGGAGGGTTACATTGACAGAGTGGGGTCAGTCTGCTCTTCCCAGGGTGTGTTACATTGACAGAGTGGGGTCAGTCTGCTCTTCCCTGGGTGTGTTACATTGACAGAGTGCGGTCAGTGTGCTCTTCCCTGGGTGCGTGACATTGACAGAGTGGGGTCAGTCTGCTCTTCCCAGGGTGTGTTACATTGACAGAGTGGGGTCAGTCTGCTCTTCCCTGGGTGCGTGACATTGACAGAGTGGGGTCAGTCTGCTCTTCCCTGGGTGTTTTACATTGACAGATTGGGGTCAGTCTGCTCTTCCCTGGGTGTGTTACATTGACAGAATTGAGACAGTCTGCTCTTCCCTGGGTGTGTTACATTGACAGAGTGAGGTCAGTCTGCTCTACCCTGGGTGTATTACATTGACAGAGTGGGGTCAGTCTACTCTTCCCTGGGTGTCTTACATTGACAGAGTGGGGTCAGTCTGCTCTTCCCTGGGTGTGATATACTGACAGAGTGGGGTCAGTCTGCTCTTCCCTGGGTGATTTAAATTGACAGAGTGGGGTCATTCCGCTCTACCCTGGGTGCGTTACATTGACAGAGTGGGGTCAATCTTCTCTTCCCTGGGTGAGTTACATTGACAGAATTGAGACAGTCTGCTCTTCCCTGGGTGTGTTACATTGACAGAGTGGGGTCCGTCTGCTCTTCCCTGGGTGTGTTACATTGACAGAGTGGGGTTAGTCTGCTCTTCCCTGGGTGTGTTACATTGACAGAGTGGGGGCAGTCTGCTCTTCCCTGGGTCTGTGATATTGACAGAGTGGGGTCAGTCTGCTCTTCCCTGGGTGCGTTATATTGACAGAGTGGGGTCAGTATGCTCTTCCCTGGGTGTGTTACATTGACAGATTGAGGTCCGTCTGCTCTTCCCTGGGTGTGTTACAATGTCAGAGTGGGGTCAGTCTGCTCTTCCCTGGGTGTGTTACATTGACAGAGTGGGGTCAGTCTGCTCTTCCCAGTGTGTGTTACATTGACAGAGTTGGGTCGGTCTGATCTTCCCTGGGTTTATAACGTTGAGAGAAAGGGGTCAGTCTGCTCTTCCCTGGGTGTGTTACATTGCCAGAGTGGTTTCAGTATGCTCTTCCCTGGGTGTGTTACATTGACAGAGAGAGGTCAGTCTGCTCTTCCCTCTGTGGGTTACATTGAAAGTATGGGGTCAGTCTGCTCTTCCCTGGGTGTGTTACATTGACACAGTGGGGTCGGTCTGCTCTTCCCAGGGTGCGTTAGATTGACAGACTGGGGTCAGTCTGCTCTTCCCTGGGTGGGTTACGTTGACTGAGTGCGGTCAGTCTGCTCTTCCCTGCGTCTGTTACATTGACAGAGTGGGGTCAGTGTGCTCTTCCCTGGGTTTGTTACATTGACAGAGTGGGGTCAGTCTGCTCTTCCCTGGGTGTGTTACAGTGACAGATTAGGGTCAGTGTGCTCTTGCCTGGGTGCGTGACATTGACAGAGTGGGGTCAGTCTGCTCTTCCCTGGGTGTGTTACAGAGACAGAGTGGGGTCAGTCTGTTCTTCCCTGGGTGCGTGACATTGACAGAGTGGGGTCAGTCTGCTCTCCCCTCGGTGTTTTACATTGACAGAGTGGGGTCAGTCTGCTCTTCCCTGGGTGTGTTACATTGACAGAGTGGGGACAGTCTGCTCTTCCCTGGGTGTGTTACATTGACAGAGTGAGGTCAGTCTGCTCTACCCTGGGTGTATTACATTGACAGAGTTGGGTCAGTCTACTCTTCCCTGGGTGTGTTACATTGAGAGATTGGGGTCAGTCTGCTCTTCCCTGGGTGTGTTACATTGACAGAGTGGGGTCAGTCTGCTCTTCCCTGGGTGTGTTACATTGACAGAGAGGGGTCAGTCTGCTCTTCCCTGGATGTGTTACATTGAAAGTGTGGGGTCAGTCTGCTCTTCCCTGGGTGTGTTACATTGACACAGTGGGGTCAGTCTGCTCTTCCCTGGGTGCGTGACATTGACAGAGTGCGGTCAGTCTGCTCTTCCCTGGGTGCGTGACATTGACAGAGTGGGGTCATTCTGCTCTTCCCTGGGTGTGTTACATTGACAGATTGGGGTCAGTCTGCTCTTCCCTGGGTATGTTACATTGACCTAGCCAGGTCAATCTTCTGTTCCCTGGGTGCGTTACATTGACAGAGGGGGCTCAGTCTGCTCTTCCCTGGGTGTGTTACATTGACAGAGTGAGGTCAGTCTGCTCTTCCCTGGGTGTGTTACATTGACAGAGTGGGGTCAGTCTGCTCTTTTATGGGTGGGTTACATTGACAGAGTAGGGTCAGTCTGCTCTTCCCTGGGTGTGTTACATTGACAGAGTGGGGTCAGTCTGCTCTTCCCTGGGAGGGTTACATTGACAGAGTGGGGTCAGTCTTCTCTTCCCTGGGTGTGTTACATTGACTGATTGGGGTCAGTCTGCACTTCCCCATGTGTGTTACATTGACACAGTGGGGTCAGTCTGCTCTTTTATGGGTGGGTTACATTGACAGAGTGGGGTCAGTCTGCTCTTTTATGGGTGGGTTACATTGACAGAGTGGGGTCAGTCTGCTCTTCCCTGGGTGTGTTACATTGACAGAGTGGGGTCAGTCTGCTCTTCCCTGGGAGGGTTACATTGACAGAGTGGGGTCAGTCTGCTCTTCCCAGGGTGTGTTACATTGACAGAGTGGGGTCAGTCTGCTCATCCCTGGGTGTGTTACATTGACAGAGTGCGGTCAGTGTGCTCTTCCCTGGGTGCGTGACATTGACAGAGTGGGGTCAGTCTGCTCTTCCCTGGGTGTGTTACATTGACAGAGTGGGGTCAGTCTGCTCTTCCCTGGGTGCGTGACATTGACAGAGTGGGGTCAGTCTGCTCTTCCCTGGGTGTTTTACATTGACAGATTGGGGTCAGTCTGCTCTTCCCTGGGTGTGTTACATTGACAGAATTGGGACAGTCTGCTCTTCCCTGGGTGTGTTACATTGACAGAGTGAGGTCAGTCTGCTCTACCCTGGGTGTATTACATTGACAGAGTGGGGTCAGTCTACTCTTCCCTGGGTGTCTTACATTGACAGAGTGGGGTCAGTCTGCTCTTCCCTGGGTGTGATATACTGACAGAGTGGGGTCAGTCTGCTCTTCCCTGGGTGTGATATACTGACAGAGTGGGGTCAGTCTGCTCTTCCCTGGGTGTGTTACATTGACAGAGTGGGGGCAGTCTGCTCTTCCCTGGGTCTGTGATATTGACAGAGTGGGGTCAGTCTGCTCTTCCCTGGGTGCGTTACATTGACAGAGTGGGGTCAGTATGCTCTTCCCTGGGTGTGTTACATTGACAGAACAGGGTCCGTCTGCCTTTCCCTGCGTGTGTTACATTGACAGAGTGAGGTTAGTCTGCTCTTCCCTGGGTGTGTTACATTGACAGATTGAGGTCCGTCTGCTCTTCCCTGGGTGTGTTACAATGTCAGAGTGGGGTCAGTCTGCTCTTCCCTGGGTGTGTTACATTGACAGAGTGGGGTCAGTCTGCTCTTCCCAGTGTGTGTTACATTGACAGAGTTGGGTCAGTCTGATCTTCCCTGGGTTTATAACGTTGAGAGAAAGGGGTCAGTCTGCTCTTCCCTGGGTGTGTTACATTGCCAGAGTGGTTTCAGTCTGCTCTTCCCTGGGTGTGTTACATTGACAGAGAGAGGTCAGTCTGCTCTTCCCTCTGTGGGTTACATTGAAAGTATGGGGTCAGTCTGCTCTTCCCTGGGTGTGTTACATTGACACAGTGGGGTCAATCTGCTCTTCCCTGGGTGTGTTACATTGACAGTGCGCGGTCAGTCTGCTCTTCCCTGGGTGCGTGACATTGACAGAGTGGGGTCAGTCTGCTCTTCCCTGGGTGTGTTACATTGACAGAGTGGGGTCAGTCTGCTCTTCCCTGGGTGTGTTACATTGACAGAGAGGGGTCAGTCTGCTCTTCCCTGGATGTGTTACATTGAAAGTGTGGGGTCAGTCTGCTCTTCCCTGGGTGTGTTACATTGACACAGCGGGGTCAGTCTGCTCTTCCCTGGGTGCGTGACTTTGACAGAGTGCGGTCAGTCTGCTCTTCCCTGGGTGCGTGACTTTGACAGAGTGGGGTCAGTCTGCTCTTCCCTGGGTGTGTTACATTGACAGATTGGGGTCAGTCTGCTCTTCCCTGGGTATGTTGCATTGACCTAGCCAGGTCAATCTTCTGTTCCCTGGGTGCGTTACATTGACAGAGGGGGCTCAGTCTGCTCTTCCCTGGGTGTGTTACATTGACAGAGTGAGGTCAGTCTGCTCTTCCCTGGGTGTGTTATAATGACAGAGAGGTGTCAGTCTGCTCTTCCCTGGGTGTGTTACAATGACAGAGTTGGGTCAGTCTGCTCTTCCCAGAATGTGTTACATTGACAGAGTTGGGTCAGTCTGATCTTCCCTGGGTGTGAAACGTTGACAGAAAGGGGTCAGTCTGCTCTTCCCTGGGTGTTTTACATTGACAGAGTGGGGTCAGTCTGCTTTTCCCTGGGTGTGTTACATTGACAGAGTTGGGTCAGTCTGCTCTTCCCTGGGCGTGTTACATTGACAGAGTGAGGTCAGTCTGCTCTTCCCTGGCTGTGTTACATTGACAGAGTGGGGTCAGTCTACTCTTCACTGGGTGTCTTACATTGACAGAGTGGGGTCAGTCTGCTCTTCCCTGGGTGTGTTACATTGACAGAGTGTGGTCACTCTGCTCTTCCCAGGGTGTGTTACATTGACAGAGTGAGGTCCGTCTGCTCTTCCCTGGGTGTGTTACATTGACAGAGTGGGGTCAGTCTACTCTTCCCTGCATGTGTTACATTGACAGAGTGCGGTCAGTCTGCTCTTCCCAGGGTGTGTTACATTGACAGAGTGGGGTCAGTCTGCTCCTCCCAGGGTGTGTTACATTGACAGAGTGGGGTCAGTCTGCTCTTCCTTGGGTGTGTTTCATTGACAGAGTGGGGTCAGTCTACCCTTCCCTGGGCGTGTTACATTGACAGAGTGGGGTCAGTCTGCTCGTCCCTGGGTGTGTTACAGAGACAGAGTGGGGTCGGTCTGGTCTACCCAGGGTGCGTTAGATTGACAGAGTGGGGTCAGTCTGCTCTTCCCTGGGTGGGTTACGTTGACTGAGTGCGGTCAGTCTGCTCTTCCCTGCGTCTGTTACATTGACAGAGTGGGGTCAGTGTGCTCTTCCCTGGGTTTGTTACATTGACAGAGTGGGGTCAGTCTGCTCGTCCCTGGGTGTGTTACAGTGACAGAGTGGGGTCGGTCTGCTCTTCCCAGGGTGCGTTAGATTGACAGACTGGGGTCAGTCTGCTCTTCCCTGGGTGGGTTACGTTGACTGAGTGCGGTCAGTCTGCTCTTCCCTGGGTGCGTTACAGTGACAGAGTGGGGTCAGTCTACTCTTCCCAGGGTGTGTTACATTGACAGAGTGGGGTCAGTCTGCTCTTCCCTGGGTGTGTTACATTGACAGAGTGGGGTCAGTCTGCTCTTCCCTGGGTGTGTTACATTGACCGAGAGGGGTCAGTCTGCTCTTCCCTGGATGTGTTACATTGAAAGTGTTGGGTCAGTCTGCTCTTCCCTGGGTGTGTTACATTGACACAGTGGGGTCAGTCTGCTCTTCCCTGGGTGCGTGACATTGACAGAGTGCGGTCAGTCTGCTCTTCCCTGGGTGCGTGACATTGACAGAGTGGGGTCATTCTGCTCTTCCATGGGTGTGTTACATTGACAGATTGGGGTCAGTCTGCTCTTCCCTGGGTATGTTACATTGACCTAGCCAGGTCAATCTTCCGTTCCTGGGTGCGTTACATTGACAGAGGGGGCTCAGTCTGCTCTTCCCTGGGTGTGTTACAATGACAGAGTTGGGTCAGTCTGCTCTTCCCAGAATGTGTTACATTGCCAGAGTTGGGTCAATCTGATCTTCCCTGGGTGTGAAACGTTGACAGAAAGGGGTCAGTCTGCTCTTCCCTGGGTGTTGTACATTGACAGAGTGGGGTCAGTCTGCTTTTCCCTGGGTGTGTTACATTGACAGAGTGGGGTCAGTCTGCTCTTCCCTGGGTGTGTTACATTGACAGAGTGAGGTCAGTCTGCTCTTCCCTGGGTGTGTTACATTGACAGAGTGGCGTCAGTCTACTCTTCACTGGGTGTCTTACATTGACAGAGTGGGGTCAGTCTGCTCGTCCCTGGGTGTATTACAGTGACAGAGTGGGGTCGGTCTGCTCTTCCCAGGGTGTGTTACATTGACAGAGTGAGGTCCGTCTGCTCTTCCCTGGGTGTGTTACATTGACAGAGTGGGGTCAGTCTGCTCTTCCCTGGGTGTGTTACATTGACAGAGTGCGGTCAGTCTGCTCTTCCCAGGGTGTGTTACATTGACAGAGTGGGGTCAGTCTGCTCCTCCCAGGGTGTGTTACATTGACAGAGTGGGGTCAGTCTGCTCTTCCTTGGGTGTGTTTCATTGACAGAGTGGGGTCAGTCTACCCTTCCCTGGGCGTGTTACATTGACAGAGTGGGGTCAGTCTGCTCGTCCCTGGGTGTATTACAGTGACAGAGTGGGGTTGGTCTGCTCTTCCCAGGGTGCGTTGGATTGACAGACTGGGGTCAGTCTGCTCTTCCCTGGGTGGGTTACGTTGACTGAGTGCGGTCACTCTTCTCTTCCCTGCGTCTGTTACATTGACAGAGTGGGGTCAGTGTGCTCTTCCCTGGGTTTGTTACTTTGACAGAGTGGGGTCAGTCAGCTCTTCCCTGGGTGTGTTACAGTGACAGAGTGGGGTCAGTCTGCTCTTCCCAGGGTGTGTTACATTGACAGAGTGGGGTCAGTCTGCTCTTCCCTGGGTGTGTTACATTGACAGAGAGCGGTCAGTGAGCTCTTCCCTGGGTGCGTGACATTGACAGAGTGGGGTCAGTCTGCTCTTCACTGGGTGTGTTACATTGACAGAGTGGGGTCAGTCTGTTCTTCCCTGGGTGCGTGACATTGACAGAGTGGGGTCAGTCTGCTCTTCCCTCGGTGTTTTACATTGACAGAGTGGGGTCAGTCTGCTCTTCCCTGGGTGTGTTACATTGACAGAGTGGGGACAGTCTGCTCTTCCCTGGGTGTGTTAGATTGACAGAGTGGGGTCAGTCTGCTCTTCCCTGGGTGGGTTACGTTGACTGAGTGCGGTCAGTTTGCTCTTCCCTGCGTCTGTTACATTGACAGAGTGGGGTCAGTGTGCTCTTCCCTGGGTTTGTTACATTGACAGAGTGGGGTCAGTCTGCTCTTCCCTGGGTGTGTTACAGTGACAGATTGGGGTCAGTCTGCTCTTCCCAGGGTGTGTTACATTGACAGAGTGGGGTCAGTCTGCTCTTCCCTGGGTGTGTTACATTGACAGAGAGCGGTCAGTGTGCTCTTGCCTGGGTGCGTGACATTGACAGAGTGGGGTCAGTCTGCTCTTCCCTGGGTGTGTTACAGAGACAGAGTGGGGTCAGTCTGTTCTTCCCTGGGTGCGTGACATTGACAGAGTGGGGTCAGTCTGCTCTCCCCTCGGTGTTTTACATTGACAGAGTGGGGTCAGTCTGCTCTTCCCTGGGTGTGTTACATTGGCAGAGTGGGGACAGTCTGCTCTTCCCTGGGTGTGTTACATTGACAGAGTGAGGTCAGTCTGCTCTACCCTGGGTGTATTACATTGACAGAGTGGGGTCAGTCTACTCTTCCCTGGGTGTGTTACATTGACAGAGTGGGGTCAGTCTGCTCTTCCCTGGGTGTGTTACATTGACAGAGTGGGGTCAGTCTGCTCTTTCCTGGGTGTGTTACATTGACAGAGAGGGGTCAGTCTGCTCTTCCCTGGATGTGTTACATTGAAAGTGTGCGGTGAGTCTGCTCTTCCCTGGGTGTGTTACATTGACACAGTGGGGTCAGTCTGCTCTTCCCTGGGTGCGTGACATTGACAGAGTGCGGTCAGTCTGCCCTTCCCTGGGTGCGTGACATTGAGAGAGTGGGGTCATTCTGCTCTTCCCTGGGTGTGTTACATTGACAGATTGGGGTCAGTCTGCTCTTCCCTGGGTATGTTACATTGACCTAGCCAGGTCAATCTTCTGTTCCCTGGGTGCGTTACATTGACAGAGGGGGCTCAGTCTGCTCTTCCCTGGGTGTGTTCCATTGACAGAGTGAGGTCAGTCTGCTCTTCCCTGGGTGTGTTACAATGACAGAGAGGGGTCAGTCTGCTCTTCCCTGGGTGTGTTACAATGACAGAGTTGGGTCAGTCTGCTCTTCCCAGAATGTGTTACATTGCCAGAGTTGGGTCAGTCTGATCTTCCCTGGGTGTGTTACATTGACAGAAAGGGGTCAGTCTGCTTTTCCCTGGGTGTTTTACATTGACAGAGTGGGGTCAGTCTGCTTTTCCCTGGGTGTGTTACATTGACAGAGTGGGGTCAGTCTGCTCTTCCTTGGGTGTGTTACATCGACAGAGTGAGGTCAGTCTGCTCTTCCCTGGGTGTGTTACATTGACAGAGTGGGGTCAGTCTACTCTTCACTGGGTGTCTTACATTGACAGAGTGGGGTCAGTCTGCTCTTCCCTGGGTGTGTTACATTGACAGAGTGTGGTCAGTCTGCTCTTCCCAGGGTGTGTTACATTGACAGAGTGAGGTCCGTCTGCTCTTCCCTGGGTGTGTTACATTGACAGAGTGGGGTCAGTCTACTCTTCCCTGCATGTGTTACATTGACAGAGTGCGGTCAGTCTGCTCTTCCCAGGGTGTGTTACATTGACAGAGTGGGGTCAGTCTGCTCCTCCCAGGGTGTGTTACATTGACAGAGTGGGGTCAGTCTGCACTTCCTTGGGTGTGTTTCATTGACTGAGTGGGGTCAGTCTACCCTTCCCTGGGCGTGTTACATTGACAGAGTGGGGTCAGTCTACCCTTCCCTGGGTGTGTTACAGTGACAGAGTGGGGTCGGTCTGCTCTTCCCAGGGTGCGTTAGATTGACAGACTGGGGTCAGTCTGCTCTTCCCTGGGTGGGTTACGTTGACTGAGTGCGGTCAGTCTGCTCTTCCCTGCGTCTGTTACATTGACAGAGTGGGGTCAGTGTGCTCTTCCCTGGGTTTGTTACATTGACAGAGTGGGGTCAGTCTGCTCTTCCCTGGGTGTGTTACAGTGACAGAGTGGGGTCAGTCTACTCTTCCCAGGGTGTGTTACATTGACAGAGTGGGGTCAGTCTGCTCTTCCCTGGGTGTGTTACATTGACAGAGTGGGGTCAGTCTGCTCTTCCCTGGGTGTGTTACATTGACAGAGAGGGGTCAGTCTGCTCTTCCCTGGATGTGTTACATTGAAAGTGTGGGGTCAGTCTGCTCTTCCCTGGGTGTGTTACACTGACACAGTGGGGT
Organism: Chiloscyllium punctatum; assembly: GCF_047496795.1. Classification (NCBI taxonomy): domain Eukaryota; kingdom Metazoa; phylum Chordata; class Chondrichthyes; order Orectolobiformes; family Hemiscylliidae; genus Chiloscyllium; species Chiloscyllium punctatum. The sequence goes on from NC_092769.1 coordinate 19,472,161, forward strand.
CAGTCTGCTCTTCCCTGGGTGCGTGACATTGACAGAGTGCGGTCAGTCTGCTCTTCACTGGGTGCGTGACATTGACAGAGTGGGGTCATTCTGCTCTTCCATGGTTGTGTTACATTGACAGATTGGGGTCAGTCTGCTCTTCCCTGGGTATGTTACATTGACCTAGCCAGGTCAATCTTCCGTTCCTGGGTGAGTTACATTGAGAGAGGGGGCTCAGTCTGCTCTTCCCTGGGTGTGTTACAATGACAGAGTTGGGTCAGTCTGCTCTTCCCAGAATGTGTTACATTGCCAGAGTTGGGTCAGTCTGATCTTCCCTGGGTGTGAAACGTTGACAGAAAGGGGTCAGTCTGCTCTTCCCTGGGTGTTTTACATTGACAGAGTGGGGTCAGTCTGCTTTTCCCTGGGTGTGTTACATTGACAGAGTGGGGTCAGTCTGCTCTTCCCTGGGTGTGTTACATTGACAGAGTGAGGTCAGTCTGCTCTTCCCTGGGTGTGTTACATTGACAGAGTGGGGTCAGTCTACTCTTCACTGGGTGTCTTACATTGACAGAGTGGGGTCAGTCTGCTCTTCCCTGGGTGTGTTACATTGACAGAGTGGGGTCAGTCTGCTCTTTTATGGGTGTGTTACATTGACAGAGTGCGGTCAGTCTGCTCTTCCCTGGGTGTGTTACATTGAGAGAGTGAGGTCAGTCTGCTCTTCCCAGGGCGTGTCACATCGACAGAGTGGGTTGAATCTGCTCTTCCCTGGGTGGGTAACATTGACAGAGTGTGGTCAGTCTGCTCTTCCCAGGGCGTGTCACATTGACAGAGTGGGGCCAGTCTGCTCTTTTATGGGTGGGTTACATTGACAGAGTTGGGTAAGTCTGCTATTCCCTGGGTGTGTTACATTGACAGAGTGGGGTCAGTCTGCTGTTCCCTGGGTGTGTTACAGTGACAGAGTGGGGTCAGTCTGCTCTTCCCAGGGTGTGTTACATTGACAGAGTGGGGTCAGTCTGCTCTTCCTTGGGTGTGTTTCATTGACTGAGTGGGGTCAGTCTACCCTTCCCTGGGCGTGTTACATTGACAGATTGGGGTCAGTCTGCTGTTCCCTGGGTGTGTTACAGTGACAGAGTGGGGTCAGTCTGCTCTTCCCAGGGTGTGTTACATTGACAGAGTGGGGTCAGTCTGCTCTTCCCTGGGTGCGTGACATTGACAGAGTGGGGTCATTCTGCTCTTCCATGGGTGTGTTACATTGACAGATTGGGGTCAGTCTGCTCTTCCCTGGGTATGTTACATTGACCTAGCCAGGTCAATCTTCCGTTCCTGGGTGCGTTACATTGACAGAGGGGGCTCAGTCTGCTCTTCCCTGGGTGTGTTACAATGACAGAGTTGGGTCAGTCTGCTCTTCCCAGAATGTGTTACATTGCCAGAGTTGGGTCAATCTGATCTTCCCTGGGTGTGAAACGTTGACAGAAAGGGGTCAGTCTGCTCTTCCCTGGGTGTTGTACATTGACAGATTGGGGTCAGTCTGCTTTTCCCTGGGTGTGTTACATTGACAGAGTGGGGTCAGTCTGCTCTTCCCTGGGTGTGTTACATTGACAGAGTGAGGTCAGTCTGCTCTTCCCTGGGTGTGTTACATTGACAGAGTGGCGTCAGTCTACTCTTCACTGGGTGTCTTACATTGACAGAGTGGGGTCAGTCTGCTCGTCCCTGGGTGTATTACAGTGACAGAGTGGGGTCGGTCTGCTCTTCCCAGGGTGTGTTACATTGACAGAGTGAGGTCCGTCTGCTCTTCCCTGGGTGTGTTACATTGACAGAGTGGGGTCAGTCTGCTCTTCCCTGGGTGTGTTACATTGACAGAGTGCGGTCAGTCTGCTCTTCCCAGGGTGTGTTACATTGACAGAGTGGGGTCAGTCTGCTCCTCCCAGGGTGTGTTACATTGACAGAGTGGGGTCAGTCTGCTCTTCCTTGGGTGTGTTTCATTGACAGAGTGGGGTCAGTCTACCCTTCCCTGGGCGTGTTACATTGACAGAGTGGGGTCAGTCTGCTCGTCCCTGGGTGTATTACAGTGACAGAGTGGGGTCGGTCTGCTCTTCCCAGGGTGCGTTGGATTGACAGACTGGGGTCAGTCTGCTCTTCCCTGGGTGGGTTACGTTGACTGAGTGCGGTCACTCTTCTCTTCCCTGCGTCTGTTACATTGACAGAGTGGGGTCAGTGTGCTCTTCCCTGGGTTTGTTACATTGACAGAGTGGGGTCAGTCAGCTCTTCCCTGGGTGTGTTACAGTGACAGAGTGGGGTCAGTCTGCTCTTCCCAGGGTGTGTTACATTGACAGAGTGGGGTCAGTCTGCTCTTCCCTGGGTGTGTTACATTGACAGAGAGCGGTCAGTGAGCTCTTCCCTGGGTGCGTGACATTGACAGAGTGGGGTCAGTCTGCTCTTCACTGGGTGTGTTACATTGACAGAGTGGGGTCAGTCTGTTCTTCCCTGGGTGCGTGACATTGACAGAGTGGGGTCAGTCTGCTCTTACCTCGGTGTTTTACATTGACAGAGTGGGGTCAGTCTGCTCTTCCCTGGGTGTGTTACATTGACAGAGTGGGGACAGTCTGCTCTTCCCTGGGTGTGTTAGATTGACAGAGTGGGGTCAGTCTGCTCTTCCCTGGGTGGGTTACGTTGACTGAGTGCGGTCAGTTTGCTCTTCCCTGCGTCTGTTACATTGACAGAGTGGGGTCAGTGTGCTCTTCCCTGGGTTTGTTACATTGACAGAGTGGGGTCAGTCTGCTCTTCCCTGGGTGTGTTACAGTGACAGATTGGGGTCAGTCTGCTCTTCCCAGGGTGTGTTACATTGACAGAGTGGGGTCAGTCTGCTCTTCCCTGGGTGTGTTACATTGACAGAGAGCGGTCAGTGTGCTCTTGCCTGGGTGCGTGACATTGACAGAGTGGGGTCAGTCTGCTCTTCCCTGGGTGTGTTACAGAGACAGAGTGGGGTCAGTCTGTTCTTCCCTGGGTGCGTGACATTGACAGAGTGGGGTCAGTCTGCTCTCCCCTCGGTGTTTTACATTGACAGAGTGGGGTCAGTCTGCTCTTCCCTGGGTGTGTTACATTGGCAGAGTGGGGACAGTCTGCTCTTCCCTGGGTGTGTTACATTGACAGAGTGAGGTCAGTCTGCTCTACCCTGGGTGTATTACATTGACAGAGTGGGGTCAGTCTACTCTTCCCTGGGTGTGTTACATTGACAGAGTGGGGTCAGTCTGCTCTTCCCTGGGTGTGTTACATTGACAGAGTGGGGTCAGTCTGTTCTTCCCTGGGTGCGTGACATTGACAGAGTGGGGTCAGTCTGCTCTTCCCTCGGTGTTTTACATTGACAGAGTGGGGTCAGTCTGCTCTTCCCTGGGTGTGTTACATTGACAGAGTGGGGACAGTCTGCTCTTCCCTGGGTGTGTTAGATTGACAGAGTGGGGTCAGTCTGCTCTTCCCTGGGTGGGTTACGTTGACTGAGTGCGGTCAGTTTGCTCTTCCCTGCGTCTGTTACATTGACAGAGTGGGGTCAGTGTGCTCTTCCCTGGGTTTGTTACATTGACAGAGTGGGGTCAGTCTGCTCTTCCCTGGGTGTGTTACAGTGACAGATTGGGGTCAGTCTGCTCTTCCCAGGGTGTGTTACATTGACAGAGTGGGGTCAGTCTGCTCTTCCCTGGGTGTGTTACATTGACAGAGAGCGGTCAGTGTGCTCTTGCCTGGGTGCGTGACATTGACAGAGTGGGGTCAGTCTGCTCTTCCCTGGGTGTGTTACAGAGACAGAGTGGGGTCAGTCTGTTCTTCCCTGGGTGCGTGACATTGACAGAGTGGGGTCAGTCTGCTCTCCCCTCGGTGTTTTACATTGACAGAGTGGGGTCAGTCTGCTCTTCCCTGGGTGTGTTACATTGGCAGAGTGGGGACAGTCTGCTCTTCCCTGGGTGTGTTACATTGACAGAGTGAGGTCAGTCTGCTCTACCCTGGGTGTATTACATTGACAGAGTGGGGTCAGTCTACTCTTCCCTGGGTGTGTTACATTGACAGAGTGGGGTCAGTCTGCTCTTCCCTGGGTGTGTTACATTGACAGAGTGGGGTCAGTCTGCTCTTTCCTGGGTGTGTTACATTGACAGAGAGGGGTCAGTCTGCTCTTCCCTGGATGTGTTACATTGAAAGTGTGCGGTGAGTCTGCTCTTCCCTGGGTGTGTTACATTGACACGGTGGGGTCAGTCTGCTCTTCCCTGGGTGCGTGACATTGAGAGAGTGGGGTCATTCTGCTCTTCCCTGGGTGTGTTACATTGACAGATTGGGGTCAGTCTGCTCTTCCCTGGGTATGTTACATTGACCTAGCCAGGTCAATCTTCTGTTCCCTGGGTGCGTTACATTGACAGAGGGGGCTCAGTCTGCTCTTCCCTGGGTGTGTTCCATTGACAGAGTGAGGTCAGTCTGCTCTTCCCTGGGTGTGTTACAATGACAGAGAGGGGTCAGTCTGCTCTTCCCTGGGTGTGTTACAATGACAGAGTTGGGTCAGTCTGCTCTTCCCAGAATGTGTTACATTGCCAGAGTTGGGTCAGTCTGATCTTCCCTGGGTGTGTTACATTGACAGAAAGGGGTCAGTCTGCTTTTCCCTGGGTGTTTTACATTGACAGAGTGGGGTCAGTCTGCTTTTCCCTGGGTGTGTTACATTGACAGAGTGGGGTCAGTCTGCTCTTCCTTGGGTGTGTTACATCGACAGAGTGAGGTCAGTCTGCTCTTCCCTGGGTGTGTTACATTGACAGAGTGGGGTCAGTCTACTCTTCACTGGGTGTCTTACATTGACAGAGTGGGGTCAGTCTGCTCTTCCCTGGGTGTGTTACATTGACAGAGTGTGGTCAGTCTGCTCTTCCCAGGGTGTGTTACATTGACAGAGTGAGGTCCGTCTGCTCTTCCCTGGGTGTGTTACATTGACAGAGTGGGGTCAGTCTACTCTTCCCTGCATGTGTTACATTGACAGAGTGCGGTCAGTCTGCTCTTCCCAGGGTGTGTTACATTGACAGAGTGGGGTCAGTCTGCTCCTCCCAGGGTGTGTTACATTGACAGAGTGGGGTCAGTCTGCACTTCCTTGGGTGTGTTTCATTGACTGAGTGGGGTCAGTCTACCCTTCCCTGGGCGTGTTACATTGACAGAGTGGGGTCAGTCTGCTCGTCCCTGGGTGTGTTACAGTGACAGAGTGGGGTCGGTCTGCTCTTCCCAGGGTGCGTTAGATTGACAGACTGGGGTCAGTCTGCTCTTCCCTGGGTGGGTTACGTTGACTGAGTGCGGTCAGTCTGCTCTTCCCTGCGTCTGTTACATTGACAGAGTGGGGTCAGTGTGCTCTTCCCTGGGTTTGTTACATTGACAGAGTGGGGTCAGTCTGCTCTTCCCTGGGTGTGTTACAGTGACAGAGTGGGGTCAGTCTACTCTTCCCAGGGTGTGTTACATTGACAGAGTGGGGTCAGTCTGCTCTTCCCTGGGTGTGTTACATTGACAGAGTGGGGTCAGTCTGCTCTTCCCTGGGTGTGTTACATTGACACAGTGGGGTCAGTCTGCTCTTCCCTGGATGTGTTACATTGAAAGTGTGGGGTCAGTCTGCTCTTCCCTGGGTGTGTTACACTGACACAGTGGGGTCAGTCTGCTCTTCCCTGGGTGCGTGACATTGACAGAGTGCGGTCAGTCTGCTCTTCCCTGGGTGCGTGACATTGACAGAGTGGGGTCATTCTGCTCTTCCATGGTTGTGTTACATTGACAGATTGGGGTCAGTCTGCTCTTCCCTGGGTATGTTACATTGACCTAGCCAGGTCAATCTTCCGTTCCTGGGTGAGTTACATTGAGAGAGGGGGCTCAGTCTGCTCTTCCCTGGGTGTGTTACAATGACAGAGTTGGGTCAGTCTGCTCTTCCCAGAATGTGTTACATTGCCAGAGTTGGGTCAGTCTGATCTTCCCTGGGTGTGAAACGTTGACAGAAAGGGGTCAGTCTGCTCTTCCCTGGGTGTTTTACATTGACAGAGTGGGGTCAGTCTGCTTTTCCCTGGGTGTGTTACATTGACAGAGTGGGGTCAGTCTGCTCTTCCCTGGGTGTGTTACATTGACAGAGTGAGGTCAGTCTGCTCTTCCCTGGGTGTGTTACATTGACAGAGTGGGGTCAGTCTACTCTTCACTGGGTGTCTTACATTGACAGAGTGGGGTCAGTCTGCTCTTCCCTGGGTGTGTTACATTGACAGAGTGGGGTCAGTCTGCTCTTTTATGGGTGTGTTACATTGACAGAGTGCGGTCAGTCTGCTCTTCCCTGGGTGTGTTACATTGACAGAGTGAGGTCAGTCTGCTCTTCCCAGGGCGTGTCACATCGACAGAGTGGGTTCAATCTGCTCTTCCCTGGGTGGGTAACATTGACAGAGTGTGGTCAGTCTGCTCTTCCCAGGGCGTGTCACATTGACAGAGTGGGGCCAGTCTGCTCTTTTATGGGTGGGTTACATTGACAGAGTTGGGTAAGTCTGCTATTCCCTGGGTGTGTTACATTGACAGAGTGGGGTCAGTCTGCTGTTCCCTGGGTGTGTTACAGTGACAGAGTGGGGTCAGTCTGCTCTTCCCAGGGTGTGTTACATTGACAGAGTGGGGTCAGTCTGCTCTTCCTTGGGTGTGTTTCATTGACTGAGTGGGGTCAGTCTACCCTTCCCTGGGCGTGTTACATTGACAGAGTGGGGTCAGTCTGCTCGTCCCTGCGTGTGTTACAGTGACAGAGTGGGGTCGATCTGCTCTTCCCAGGGTGCGTTAGATTGACAGACAAGGGTCAGTCTGCTCTTCCCTGGGTGGGTTACGTTGACTGAGTGCGGTCAGTCTGCTCTTCCCTGCGTCTGTTACATTGACAGGGTGGGGTCAGTGTGCTCTTCCCTGGGTTTGTTACATTGACAGAGTGGGGTCAGTCTGCTCTTCCCTGGGTGTGTTACAGTGACAGAGTGGGGTCAGTCTGCTCTTCCCAGGGTGTGTTACATTGACAGAGTGGGGTCAGTCTGCTCTTCCCTGGGTGTGTTACATTGACAGAGTGGGGTCAGTCTGCTCTTCCCTGGATGTGTTACATTGAAAGTGTGGGGTCAGTCTGCTCTTCCCTGGGTGTGTTACATTGACACAGTGGGGTCAGTCTGCTCTTCCCTGGGTGCGTGACATTGACAGAGTGCGGTCAGTCTGCTCTTCCCTGGGTGCGTGACATTGACAGAGTGGGGTCATTCTGCTCTTCCCTGGGTGTGTTACATTGACAGATTGGGGTCAGTCTGCTCTTCCCTGGGTATGTTACATTGACCTAGCCAGGTCAATCTTCTGTTCCTGGGTGCGTTACATTGACAGAGGGGGCTCAGTCTGCTCTTCCCTGGGTGTGTTTCAATGACAGAGTTGGGTCAGTCTGCTCTTCCCAGAATGTGTTACATTGACAGAGTTGGGTCAGTCTGATCTTCCCTGGGTGTGAAACGTTGACAGAAAGGGGTCAGTCTGCTCTTCCCTGGGTGTTTTACATTGACAGAGTGGGGTCAGTCTGCTTTTCCCTGGGTGTGTTACATTGACAGAGTGGGGTCAGTCTACTCTTCACTGGGTGTCTTACATTGACAGAGTGGGGTCAGTCTGCTCTTCCCTGGGTGTGTTACATTGACAGAGTGTGGTCAGTCTGCTCGTCCCTGGGTGTGTTACAGTGACAGAGTGGGGTCGGTCTGCTCTTCCCAGGGTGCGTTAGATTGACAGACTGGGGTCAGTCTGCGCTTCCCTGGGTGGGTTACGTTGACTGAGTGCGGTCAGTCTGCTCTTCCCTGCGTCTGTTACATTGACAGAGTGGCGTCAGTGTGCTCTTCCCTGGGTTTGTTACATTGACAGAGTGGGGTCAGTCAGCTCTTCCCTGGGTGTGTTACAGTGACAGAGTGGGGTCAGTCTGCTCTTCCCAGGGTGTGTTACATTAACACAGTGGGGTCAGTCTGCTCTTCCCTGGGTGTGTTACATTGACAGAGAGCGGTCAGTGTGCTCTTCCCTGGGTGTGTTACATTGACAGAGTGGGGTCAGTCTGTTCTTCCCTGGGTGCGTGACATTGACAGAGTGGGGTCAGTCTGCTCTTCCCAGGGTGTGTTACAGTGACAGAGTGGGGTCAGTCTGCTCTTCCCAGGGTGTGTTACATTGACAGAGTGGGTTCAGTCTGCTCTTCCCTGGGTGTGTTACATTGTCAGAGTGGGGTCAGTCTGCTCTTCCCTGGGTGTGTTACATTGACAGAGTGGGGTCAGTCTGTTCTTCCCTGGGTGCGTGACATTGACAGAGTGGGGTCAGTCTGCTCTTCCCTCGGTGTTTTATATTGACAGAGTGGGGTCAGTCTGCTCTTCCCTGGGTGTGTTACATTGACAGAGTGGGGTCAGTCTGCTCTTCCCTGGGTGTGTTACATTGACAGAGTGAGGTCAGTCTGCTCTACCCTGGGTGTATTACATTGACAGAGTGGGGTCAGTCTTCTCTTCCCTGGGTGTGTTACATTGACAGAGTGGGGTCAGTCTGATCTTCCCTGGGTGTGTTACATTGACAGAGTGGGGTCAGTCTGCTCGTCCCTGGGTGTGATATACTGACAGAGTGGGGTCAGTCTGCTCTTCCCTGGGTGTGTTACATTGACACAGTGGGGTCAGTCTGTTTTTCCCTGGGTGTGTTACATTGACAGATTGGGGTCAGTCTGCTCTTCCCTGGCTGTGTTACATTGACAGAGTGGGGTCAGTCTGCTCTTTTATGGGTGTGTTACATTGACAGAGTGGGGTCAGTCTGCTCTTCCCTGGGTGTGTTACATTGACAGAGTGGGGTCAGTCTGCTCTTCCCTGGGAGGGTTACATTGACAGAGTGGGGTCAGTCTTCTCTTCCCTGGGTGTGTTACATTGACTTATTGGGGTCAGTCTGCTCTTCCCCAAGTGTGTTACATTGACACAGTGGGGTCAGTCTGCTCTTCCCTTAGTGTGTTACAATGACAGAGTGTGGTCTGTGCGCACATCCCTGTGTGTGTTACATTAAAAGAGTGGGGGTCAGTCTGCTCTTCCCAGGGTGTGTTGCATTGACAGAGTGTGGTCAGTCTGCTCTTCCCAGGGCGTGTCACATTGACAGAGTGGGGTCAGTCTGCGGTTTTATGGGAGCGTTACATTGACTGACTGGGGTCAATCTGCTCTTCCCTGGGTGTTTTATATTGACAGAGTGGGGTCAGTCTGTTCTTCCCTGGGTGTGTTACATTGACAGAGTGGGTTCAGTCTGCTCTTCCCTGGGTGTGTTACATTGACAGAGTGGGGACAGTCTTTTCTCCCAGGGTTTGTTGCATTGACAGAGTGGGGTCAGTCTGCTCTTCCCTTGCTGTGTTCCAATGACAGAGTGGGGTCAGTGTGCACTTCCCTGTGTGTGTTACATTGACAGAGTGTGGTCAGTCTGCTCTTCCCAGGGCGTGTCACATTGACAGAGTGGGGTCAGTCTGCTCTTTTATGGGTGGGATACATTGACAGAATGAATTCAGTCTGCTCTTCCCTGCGTGTGTTGCATTGACAGAGTGGGGTCAGTCTGATCTTCCCTGGTTGTGTTACATTGACAGAGTGAGTTCAGTCTGCTCTTCCCTGGGTGTGTTACATTGACAGAGTGGGGTCAGTCTGCTCTTCCCTGGTTGTGTTACATTGACAGAGTGAGGTCCGTCTGCTCTTCCCTGGGTTTGCTACATTGACAGAGTGGGGTCAGTCTTCTCTTCCCTGGGTGTGTTACATTGACAGATTGGGGTCAGTCTGCTCTTCCCTGAGTGTGTTACATTGACAGAGTGGGGTCAGTCTGTTCTTCCTTGGGTGTGTTGAATTGACTGTGTTGGGTCAGTCTGCTCTTCCCTGGGTGTGTTACATTGACAGAGAGGCGTCAGTCTGTTCTTCCCTGGGAGTGTTACAGTGACAGGGTGGTGTGAGTCTGCTCTCCCCTGGGTGTGTTCCATTGACAGAGTGGGGTCAGTCTGCTCTTCCCTGGGTGTGTTAAATTGACAGAGTGGGGTCAGTCTGTTCTTCCCCAAGTGTGTTACATTGACAGAGTGGTATCTGTCTGCTCTTCGCTGGGTGTGTTACATTGACAGAGTGGGGTCAGTCTGTTCTCCCATTGTGTGTTACATTGACAGAGTGGGGTCAGTCTGCTCTTCCCTGGGTGTGTTACAATGACAGAGTGGGGTCAATGTGCACTTCACTGGGTGGGTTACATTGACAGAGTGGGCTAAGTCTGCAGTTCACTGTGTGAGTAACTTTGCAGAAGAGGTCATTCTGCTCTTCTCTGGGTGTGTTACATTGACAGAGTGAGGTCAGTCTGCTCTTCCCTGGGTTTGTTACATTGACAGAGTGGGGTCAGTCTGTTCTCCCATTGTGTGTTACATTGACAGAGTGGGGTCAGTCTGCTCTTCCCTGGGTGTGTTACAATGACAGAGTGGGGTCAATGTGCACTTCACTGGTTGGGTTACATTGACAGAGTGGGGTAAGTCTGCAGTTCACTGTGTGAGTAACTTTGCAGAAGAGGTCATTCTGCTCTTCTCTGGGTGTGTTACATTGACAGAGTGAGGTCAGTCTGCTCTTCCCTGGGTTTGTTACATTGACAGAGTTGGGTCAGTGTGCTCTTCCCAGGGCGTGTCACATTGACAGAGTGGGGACAGTCTGCTCTTTTATGGGTGGGTTACATTGACAGAGTGGGGTCAGTCTGCTCATCCCCAAGTTTGTACATTGACACAGTGGGGTCAGTCTGTTCTTCCCTGGGTGTGTTACATTGACAGAGTGGGGTCAGTCTGCTCTTCCCTGGCTGTGTTTCATTGACAGAGGGGGGTCAGTCTGCTCTTCCCTGGGTGTGTTACATTGACAGAGTGGGGTCAGTCTGCTCTTCCCTGGGTGTGTTATATTGACAGAGTGGGGTCAGTCTGCTCTTCCCTGGGTGTGTTACATTGACAGAGTGGGGTCAGTCTGCTCTTCCCTGGGTGTGTTACATTGACAGAGTGGGGTCAGTCTGCTCTTCCCTGGGTGGGTAACATTGACAGAGTGGGGTCAGTCTGCTCTTCCCTGGCTGTGTTCCATTGACAGAGTGTGGTCAGTCTGCTCTTCCCAGGGCGTGTCACATTGACAGAGTGGGGCCAGTCTGCTCTTTTATGGGTGGGTTACATTGACAGAGTGGGATCAGTCTGCTCTTCCCTGTGTGTGTTACATTGACAGAATGGGGTCAGTCTGCTCTTCCCTGGTGTGTTACATTGACAGAGTGAGGTCAGTCTGCTCTTCCCTGGGTGTGTAACAATGATAGAGTGGGGTCAGTCTGCTCTTCCCTGGGTGTGTTGCATTGACAGAGTGGGGTCAGTCTGCTCTTCCCTGGGTTTGTTATCCTGACAGAGTGGGGTCAGTCTGCTCTTCCCTGGATGTGTTACATTGACAGATAGAACTCAGTCTGCTCTTCCCTGGGTGTGTTGCAATGGGAGAGTGTGGTCAGTCTGCTCTTCCCTGTGTATGTTATATTGACACTGTGGGGTCAGTCTGCTCTTCCCTGGGTGCGTGACATTGACAGAGTGGGGTCAGTCTCTCTTCCCTGGGTGTGTTATCCTGACAGAGTGGGGTCAGTCTGCTCTTCCCTGGGTGCGTTACATTGACAGAACAGGGTCCGTCTGCCTTTCCCTGGGTGTGTTACATTGACAGAGTGGGGTTAGTCTGCTCTTCCCTGGGTGTGTTACATTGACAGAGTGAGGTCAGTCTGCTCTTCCCAGGGCGTGTCACATTGACAGAGTGGGTTCAATCTGCTCTTCCCTGGGTGGGTAACATTGAAAGAGTGTGGTCAGTCTGCTCTTCCCAGGGCGTGTCACTTTGACAGAGTGGGGCCAGTCTGCTCTTTTATGGGTGGGTTACATTGACAGAGTTGGGTAAGTCTGCTATTCCCTGTGTGTGTTACATTGACAGAGTGGGGTCAGTCTGCTCTTCCCTGGTGGGGTTACGTTGACAGAGTGGAGTCAGTCTGTTCTTCCTTGGGTGTGTTACATTGACAGAGTGGGGTCAGTCTGCTCTTCCCTGGGTGTGTTACATTGACTGAGTGGGGTCAGTCTGTTCTTCCCTGGGTGTATTACATTGACAGAGTGGGGTCAGTCTGTTCTTCCCTGGGTGTGTTACATTGATTGAGTGGGTTCAGTCTGCTCTTCCCTGGGTGTGTTACATTGACAGAGTGGGGTCAGTCTGTTCTCCCAGGGTTTGTTACATTGCAAGAGTGGGGTCAGTCTGCTCTTCCCTTGCTGTGTTACAATGACAGAGTGGGGTCAGTGTGCACTTCCCTGTGTGTGTTACATTGACAGAGTGGGGGTCAGTCTGCTCTTCCCAGGGTGTGTGACATTGACAGAGTGAGGTCAGTCTGCTCTTCCCTGGGTGAGTTACATTGACAGGGTTGGTTTAGTCTGCTCTCCCCTGGGTGTGATACATTGACAGAGTGGGGTCAGACTGCTATTCCCTGAGTATGTTACATTGACTGAGTGGGGAGTGTCTGCTCTTCCCAGGGTGTGTTACATTGACAGGGTGGGGTCAGTCTGCTCTTCCCTGGGTGTGTTACATTGACAGAGTGGGGTCAGTCTGCTCTTCCCTGGGTGTGTTAAATTGACAGGGTGGGGTCAGTCTGCTCTTCCCTGGGTGTGTTACATTGACAGAGTGGGGTCAGTCTGCACTTCCCCGAGTGTGTTACTTTGACAGAGTGGGGACAGTCTGCTGTTCCCTGGGTGTGTTACATTGACAGAGTGAGGTCAGTCTGCTCTTCCCTGAGTGTGTTACTTTGACAGAGTGGGGATAGTCTGCTCTTCCCTGAGTGTGTTACTTTGACAGAGTGGGGTCAGTCTGCTCTTCCCTAGGTGAGTTACATTGAGATTGAGGGGTCACTCTGGTCTCCCCTGGGTGTGTTACATTGACAAAGGGGGGGCAGTCTTCTCTTCCCTGGGTGAGTTACATTGACAGAGTGGGGTCAGTCTGCTCTTCCCTGTGTGTGTTACATTGACAGAATGGGGTCAGTCTGCTCTTCCCTGGGTGTGTTACATTGACAGAGTGAGGTCAGTCTGCTCTTCCCTGGGTGTGTTACAATGATAGAGTGGGGTCAGTCTGCTCTTCCCTGGGTGTGTTGCATTGACATAGTGGGGTCAGTCTGCTCTTCCCAGAATGTGTTACATTGACAGAGTTGGTCAGTCTGATCTTCCCTGGGTGTGTAACGTTGACAGAAAGGGGTCAGTCTGCTCTTCCCTGGGTGTTTTACATTGACAGAGTTGGGTGAGTCTGCTCTTCTCTGGGTGTGTTACATTGACAGTGTGGGGTCAGTCTACTCTTCCCTGTGTGTCTTACATTGACAGAGTGGGGTCAGTCTGCTCTTCCCTGGGTGTGTTACATTGACAGAGTCGGGTCAGTCTGCTCTTCCCTGGGTGGGTAACATTGACAGAGTGGGGTCAGTCTGCTCTTCCCTGGTTGTGTTACATTGACAGAGAGAACTCAGTCTGCTCTTCCCTGGGTGTGTTGCAATGGCAGAGTGTGGTCAGTCTGCTCTTCCCTGTGTATGTTATATTGACACAGTGGGGTCAGTCTGCTCTTCCCTGGGTGCGTGACATTGACAGAGTGCGGTCAGTCTTCTCTTCCCTGGGTGCGTGACATTGACAGAGTGGGGTCAGTCTGCTCTTCCCTGGGTGTGTTACATTGACAGAGTGGGGTCAGTCTGCTCTTCCCTGGGTGTGTTACATTGACAGATTGGGTTTAGTCTGCTCTTCCCTTGGTATGTTACATTGACCTAGCCAGTTCAATCTTCTGTTCCCTGGGTGTGTTACATTGACAGAGGGGGCTCAGTCTGCTCTTCCCTGGGTGTGTTACATTGACAGAGTGAGGTCAGTCTGCTCTTCCCTGGGTGTGTTACAATGACAGAGAGGGGTCAGTCTGCTCTTCCCTGGGTGTGTTACAATGACAGAGTTGGGTCAGTCTGCTCTTCCCAGAATGTGTTACATTGACAGAGTTGGGTCAGTCTGATCTTCCCTGGGTGTGAAACGTTGACAGAAAGGGGTCAGTCTGCTCTTCCCTGGGTGTTTTACATTGACAGAGTGGGGTCAGTCTGCTCTTCCCTGGGTGTGTTACATTGACAGAGTGGGGTCAGTCTGCTCTTCCCTGGGTGTGTTACATTGACAGAGTGAGGTCAGTCTGCTCTTCCCTGGGTGTGTTACATTGACAGAGTGGGGTCAGTCTACTCTTCACTGGGTGTCTTACATTGACAGAGTGGGGTCAGTCTGCTCTTCCCTGGGTGTGTTACATTGACAGAGTGGGGTCAGTCTGCTCTTCCCAGGGTGTGTTACATTGACAGAGTGGGGTCCGTCTGCTCTTCCCTGGGTGTGTTACATTGACAGAGTGGGGTCAGTCTAATCTTCCCTGCGTGTGTTACATTGACAGAGTGGGGTCAGTCTGCTCTTCCCAGGGTGTGTTACATTGACAGTGTGGGGTCAGTCTGTTCTTCCCTGGGTGTGTTTCATTGACAGAGTGGGGTCAGTCTACCCTTCCCTGGGCGTGTTACATTGACAGAGTGGGGTCAGTCTGCTCGTCCCTGGGTGTGTTACAGTGACAGAGTGGGGTCAGTCTGCTCTTCCCAAGGTGCATTAGATTGACAGATTGGGGTCAGTCTGCTCTTCCCTGGGTGGTTTACATTGACTGAGTGCGGTCAGTCTGCTCTTCCCAGCGTCTGTTACATTGACAGAGTGGGGTCAGTCTGCTCTTCCCTGGGTTTGTGACATTGACAGAGTGGGGTCAGTCTGCTCTTCCCTGGGTGTGTTACAGTGACAGAGTGGGGTCAGTCTGCTCTTCCCAGGGTGTGTTACATTGACAGATTGGGGTCAGTCCGCTCTTCCCAGTGTGTGTTACATTGACAGAGTGGGGTCAGTCTGCTCTTCCCTGGGTGTGTTACATTGACAGAGTGGGGTCAGTGTGCTCTTCCCAGAATGTGTTACATTGACAGAGTTGGTCAGTCTGATCTTCCCTGGGTGTGTAACGTTGACAGAAAGGGGTCAGTCTGCTCTTCCCTGGGTGTTTTACATTGACAGAGTGGGGTGAGTCTGCTCTTCCCTGGGTGTGTTACATTGACAGAGTGGGGTCAGTCTACTCTTCCCTGTGTGTCTTACATTGACAGAGTGGGGTCAGTCTGCTCTTCCCTGGGTGTGTTACATTGACAGAGTGGGGTCAGTCTGCTCTTCCCTGGGTTTGTTATCCTGACAGAGTGGGGTCAGTCTGCTCTTCCCTGGTTGTGTTACATTGACAGAGAGAACTCAGTCTGCTCTTCCCTGGGTGTGTTGCAATGGCAGAGTGTGGTCAGTCTGCTCTTCCCTGTGTATGTTATATTGACACAGTGGGGTCAGTCTGTTCTTCCTTGGGTGTGTTGAATTGACTGTGTTGGGTCAGTCTGCTCTTCCCTGGGTGTGTTACATTGACAGAGTGGCGTCAGTCTGTTCTTCCCTGGGAGTGTTACAGTGACAGTGTGGTGTCAGTCTGCTCTCCCCTGTGTGTGTTCCATTGACAGAGTGGGGTCAGTCTGCTCTTCCCTGGGTGTGTTAAATTGACAAAGTGGGGTCAGTCTGTTCTTCCCTTGGTGTGTTACATTGACAGAGTGGTATCTGTCTGCTCTTCCCTGGGTGTGTTACATTGACAGAGTGGGGTCAGTCTGTTCTCCCATTGTGTGTTACATTGACAGAGTGGGGTCAGTCTGCTCTTCCCTGGGTGTGTTACAATGACAGAGTGGGGTCAATGTGCACTTCACTGGGTGGGTTACATTGACAGAGTGGGGTAAGTCTGCAGTTCACTGTGTGAGTAACTTTGCAGAAGAGGTCATTCTGCTCTTCTCTGGGTGTGTTAATTGACAGAGTGAGATCAGTCTGCTCTTTCCTGGGTTTGTTACATTGAAAGAGTGGGGTCAGTCTGCTCATCCCTGGGTGTGTTACATTGACAGAGTGGGGTCAGTCTGATCTTCCCTGGTTGTGTTACATTGACAGAGTGGGGTCAGTCTTCTCTTCCCTGGGTGTGTTACATTGACAGATTGGGGTCAGTCTGCTCTTCCCAAATTTGTTACATTGACACAGTGGGGTCAGTCTGTTCTTCCCTGGGTGTGTTACATTGACAGAGTGGGGTCAGTCTGCTCTTCCCTGGGTGTGTTACATTGACAGAGTGGGGTCAGTCTGCTCTTCCCTGGCTGTGTTACATTGACAGAGTGGGGTGAGTCTGCTCTTCCCTGGGTGTGTTACATTGACAGATTGGGGTCAGTCTGCTCTTCCCTGGGTTTGTTACATTGACAGAGTGGGGTCAGTCTGCCCTTCCCTCGGTGTGTTCCATTGATAGAGTGGGGTCAGTCTGTTCTCCCAGGGTTTGTTACATTGACAGAGTGGGGTCAGTCTGTTCTTCCCTGGGTGTCATACATTGACAGAGTGGGGCTAGTCTGCTCTTTTATGGGTGGTTAAAATTGACAGAGTTGGGTAAGTCTGCTATTCCCTGGGTGTGTTACATTGACAGAGTGGGGTCAGTCTGCTCTTCCCTGGGGGGGTTACATTGACAGAGTGGAGTCAGTCTGTTCTTCCCTGGGTGTGTTACATTGACAGAGTGGGGTCAGTCTGCTCTTCCCTGGGTGTGTTACATTGACTGAGTGGGGTCAGTCTGTTCTTCTCTGGGTGTATTACATTGACAGAGTGGGGTCAGTCTGTTCTTCCCTGGGTGTGTTACATTGATTGAGTGGGTTCAGTCTGCTCTTCCCTGGGTGTGTTACATTGACAGAGTGGGGTCAGTCTGTTCTCCCAGGGTTTGTTACATTGCAAGAGTGGGGGTCAGTCTGCTCTTCCCAGGGTGTGTGACATTGACAGAGTGAGGTCAGTCTGCTCTTCCCTGGGTGAGTTACATTGACAGGGTTGGTTCAGTCTGCTCTCCCCTGGGTGTGATACATTGACAGAGTGGGGTCAGACTGCTATTCCCTGAGTATGTTACATTGACAGAGTGGGGTGTGTCTGCTCTTCCCAGGGTGTGTTACATTGACAGGGTGGGGTCAGTCTGCTCTTCCCTGGGTGTGTTACATTGACAGGGTGGGTTCAGTCTGCTCTTCCCTGGGCGTGTTACATTGACAGAGTGGGGTCAGTCTGCTCTTCCCTGGGTGTGTTACATTGACAGGGTGGGGTCAGTCTGCTCTTCCCTGGGTGTGTTACATTGACAGAGTGGGTTCAGTCTGCACTTCCCCGAGTGTGTTACTTTGACAGAGTGGGGACAGTCTGCTGTTCCCTGGGTGTGTTACATTGACAGAGTGAGGTCTGTCTGCTCTTCCCTGAGTGTGTTACTTTGACAGAGTGGGGACAGTCTGCTCTTCCCTGAGTGTGTTACTTTGACAGAGTGGGGTCAGTCTGCTCTTCCCGAGGTGAGTTACATTGAGATAGAGGGGTCAGTCTGGTCTCCCCTGGGTGTGTTACATTGACAAAGGGGGGGCAATCTTCTCTTCCCTGGGTGAGTTACATTGACAGAGTGGGGTCAGTCTGCTCTTCCCTGTGTGTGTTACATTGACAGAATGGGGTCAGTCTGCTCTTCCCTGGGTGTGTTACATTGACAGAGTGAGGTCAGTCTGCTCTTCCCTGGGTGTGTTACAATGATAGAGTGGGGTCAGTCTGCTCTTCCCTGGGTGTGTTGCATTGACAGAGTGAGGTCAGTCTGCTCTTCCCTGGGTTTGTTACATTGACAGAGTTGGGTCAGTGTGCTCTTCCCAGGGCGTGTCACATTGACAGAGTGGGGACAGTCTGCTCTTTTATGGGTGGGTTACATTGACAGAGTGGGGTCAGTCTGCTCATCCCCAAGTTTGTACATTGACACAGTGGGGTCAGTCTGTTCTTCCCTGGGTGTGTTACATTGACAGAGTGGGGTCAGTCTGCTCTTCCCTGGCTGTGTTTCATTGACAGAGTGGGGTCAGTCTGCTCTTCCCTGCGTGTGTTACATTGACAGAGTGGGGTCAGTCTGCTCTTCCCTGGGTGTGTTATATTGACAGTGTGGGGTCAGTCTGCTCTTCCCTGGGTGTGTTACATTGACAGAGTGGGGTCAATCTGCTCTTCCCTGGGTGGGTAACATTGACAGAGTGTGGTCAGTCTGCTCTTCCCAGGGCGTGTCACATTGACAGAGTGGGGCCAGTCTGCTCTTTTATGGGTGGGTTACATTGACAGAGTGGGATCAGTCTGCTCTTCCCTGTGTGTGTTACATTGACAGAATGGGGTCAGTCTGCTCTTCCCTGGTGTGTTACATTGACAGAGTGAGGTCAGTCTGCTCTTCCCTGGGTGTGTAACAATGATAGAGTGGGGTCAGTCTGCTCTTCCCTGGGTGTGTTGCATTGACAGAGTGGGGTCAGTCTGCTCTTCCCTGGGTTTGTTATCCTGACAGAGTGGGGTCAGTCTGCTCTTCCCTGGATGTGTTACATTGACAGATAGAACTCAGTCTGCTCTTCCCTGGGTGTGTTGCAATGGCACTGTGTGGTCAGTCTGCTCTTCCCTGTGTATGTTATATTGACACTGTGGGGTCAGTCTGCTCTTCCCTGGGTGCGTGACATTGACAGAGTGGGGTCAGTCTCTCTTCCCTGGGTGTGTTATCCTGACAGAGTGGGGTCAGTCTGCTCTTCCCTGGGTGCGTTACATTGACAGAACAGGGTCCGTCTGCCTTTCCCTGGGTGTGTTACATTGACAGAGTGAGGTCAGTCTGCTCTTCCCAGGGCGTGTCACATTGACAGAGTGGGTTCAATCTGCTCTTCCCTGGGTGGGTAACATTGAAAGAGTGTGGTCAGTCTGCTCTTCCCAGGGCGTGTCACATTGACAGAGTGGGGCCAGTCTGCTCTTTTATGGGTGGGTTACATTGACAGAGTTGGGTAAGTCTGCTATTCCCTGGGTGTGTTACATTGACAGAGTGGGGTCAGTCTGCTCTTCCCTGGGTGTGTTACATTGACTGAGTGGGGTCAGTCTGTTCTTCCCTGGGTGTATTACATTGACAGAGTGGGGTCAGTCTGTTCTTCCCTGGGTGTGTTACATTGATTGAGTGGGTTCAGTCTGCTCTTCCCTGGGTGTGTTACATTGACAGAGTGGGGTCAGTCTGTTCTCCCAGGGTTTGTTACATTGCAAGAGTGGGGTCAGTCTGCTCTTCTCTTGCTGTGTTACAATGACAGAGTGGGGTCAGTGTGCACTTCCCTGTGTGTGTTACATTGACAGAGTGGGGGTCAGTCTGCTCTTCCCAGGGTGTGTTACAATGACAGAGAGGGGTCAGTCTGCTCTTCCCTGGGTGTGTTACAATGACAGAGTTGGGTCAGTCTGCTCTTCCCAGAATGTGTTACATTGACAGAGTTGGGTCAGTCTGATCTTCCCTGGGTGTGAAACGTTGACAGAAAGGGGTCAGTCTGCTCTTCCCTGGGTGTTTTACATTGACAGAGTGGGGTCAGTCTGCTCTTCCCTGGGTGTGTTACATTGACAGAGTGGGGTCAGTCTGCTCTTCCCTGGGTGTGTTACATTGACAGAGTGAGGTCAGTCTGCTCTTCCCTGGGTGTGTTACATTGACAGGGTGGGGTCAGTCTACTCTTCACTGGGTGTCTTACATTGACAGAGTGGGGTCAGTCTGCTCTTCCCTGGGTGTGTTACATTGACAGAGTGGGGTCAGTCTGCTCTTCCCAGGGTGTGTTACATTGACAGAGTGGGGTCCGTCTGCTCTTCCCTGGGTGTGTTACATTGACAGAGTGGGGTCAGTCTAATCTTCCCTGCGTGTGTTACATTGACAGAGTGGGGTCAGTCTGCTCTTCCCAGGGTGTGTTACATTGACAGTGTGGGGTCAGTCTGTTCTTCCCTGGGTGTGTTTCATTGACAGAGTGGGGTCAGTCTACCCTTCCCTGGGCGTGTTACATTGACAGAGTGGGGTCAGTCTGCTCGTCCCTGGGTGTGTTACAGTGACAGAGTGGGGTCAGTCTGCTCTTCCCAAGGTGCATTAGATTGACAGATTGGGGTCAGTCTGCTCTTCCCTGGGTGGTTTACATTGACTGAGTGCGGTCAGTCTGCTCTTCCCAGCGTCTGTTACATTGACAGAGTGGGGTCAGTCTGCTCTTCCCTGGGTTTGTGACATTGACAGAGTGGGGTCAGTCTGCTCTTCCCTGGGTGTGTTACAGTGACAGAGTGGGGTCAGTCTGCTCTTCCCAGGGTGTGTTACATTGACAGATTGGGGTCAGTCCGCTCTTCCCAGTGTGTGTTACATTGACAGAGTGGGGTCAGTCTGCTCTTCCCTGGGTGTGTTACATTGACAGAGTGGGGTCAGTGTGCTCTTCCCAGAATGTGTTACATTGACAGAGTTGGTCAGTCTGATCTTCCCTGGGTGTGTAACGTTGACAGAAAGGGGTCAGTCTGCTCTTCCCTGGGTGTTTTACATTGACAGAGTGGGGTGAGTCTGCTCTTCCCTGGGTGTGTTACATTGACAGAGTGGGGTCAGTCTACTCTTCCCTGTGTGTCTTACATTGACAGAGTGGGGTCAGTCTGCTCTTCCCTGGGTGTGTTACATTGACAGAGTGGGGTCAGTCTGCTCTTCCCTGGGTTTGTTATCCTGACAGAGTGGGGTCAGTCTGCTCTTCCCTGGTTGTGTTACATTGACAGAGAGAACTCAGTCTGCTCTTCCCTGGGTGTGTTGCAATGGCAGAGTGTGGTCAGTCTGCTCTTCCCTGTGTATGTTATATTGACACAGTGGGGTCAGTCTGTTCTTCCTTGGGTGTGTTGAATTGACTGTGTTGGGTCAGTCTGCTCTTCCCTGGGTGTGTTACATTGACAGAGTGGCGTCAGTCTGTTCTTCCCTGGGAGTGTTACAGTGACAGTGTGGTGTCAGTCTGCTCTCCCCTGTGTGTGTTCCATTGACAGAGTGGGGTCAGTCTGCTCTTCCCTGGGTGTGTTAAATTGACAAAGTGGGGTCAGTCTGTTCTTCCCTTGGTGTGTTACATTGACAGAGTGGTATCTGTCTGCTCTTCCCTGGGTGTGTTACATTGACAGAGTGGGGTCAGTCTGTTCTCCCATTGTGTGTTACATTGACAGAGTGGGGTCAGTCTGCTCTTCCCTGGGTGTGTTACAATGACAGAGTGGGGTCAATGTGCACTTCACTGGGTGGGTTACATTGACAGAGTGGGGTAAGTCTGCAGTTCACTGTGTGAGTAACTTTGCAGAAGAGGTCATTCTGCTCTTCTCTGGGTGTGTTAATTGACAGAGTGAGGTCAGTCTGCTCTTTCCTGGGTTTGTTACATTGACAGAGTGGGGTCAGTCTGCTCATCCCTGGGTGTGTTACATTGACAGAGTGGGGTCAGTCTGATCTTCCCTGGTTGTGTTACATTGACAGAGTGGGGTCAGTCTTCTCTTCCCTGGGTGTGTTACATTGACAGATTGGGGTCAGTCTGCTCTTCCCAAATTTGTTACATTGACACAGTGGGGTCAGTCTGTTCTTCCCTGGGTGTGTTACATTGACAGAGTGGGGTCAGTCTGCTCTTCCCTGGGTGTGTTACATTGACAGAGTGGGGTCAGTCTGCTCTTCCCTGGCTGTGTTACATTGACAGAGTGGGGTGAGTCTGCTCTTCCCTGGGTGTGTTACATTGACAGATTGGGGTCAGTCTGCTCTTCCCTGGGTGTGTTACATTGACAGAGTGGGGTCAGTCTGCCCTTCCCTCGGTGTGTTCCATTGATAGAGTGGGGTCAGTCTGTTCTCCCAGGGTTTGTTACATTGACAGTGTGGGGTCAGTCTGTTCTTCCCTGGGTGTCTTACATTGACAGAGTGGGGCAAGTCTGCTCTTTTATGGGTGGTTAAAATTGACAGAGTTGGGTAAGTCTGCTATTCCCTGGGTGTGTTACATTGACAGAGTGGGGTCAGTCTGCTCTTCCCTGGGGGGGTTACATTGACAGAGTGGAGTCAGTCTGTTCTTCCCTGGGTGTGTTACATTGACAGAGTGGGGTCAGTCTGCTCTTCCCTGGGTGTGTTACATTGACTGAGTGGGGTCAGTCTGTTCTTCTCTGGGTGTATTACATTGACAGAGTGGGGTCAGTCTGTTCTTCCCTGGGTGTGTTACATTGATTGAGTGGGTTCAGTCTGCTCTTCCCTGGGTGTGTTACATTGACAGAGTGGGGTCAGTCTGTTCTCCCAGGGTTTGTTACATTGCAAGAGTGGGGGTCAGTCTGCTCTTCCCAGGGTGTGTGACATTGACAGAGTGAGGTCAGTCTGCTCTTCCCTGGGTGAGTTACATTGACAGGGTTGGTTCAGTCTGCTCTCCCCTGGGTGTGATACATTGACAGAGTGGGGTCAGACTGCTATTCCCTGAGTATGTTACATTGACAGAGTGGGGTGTGTCTGCTCTTCCCAGGGTGTGTTACATTGACAGGGTGGGGTCAGTCTGCTCTTCCCTGGGTGTGTTACATTGACAGGGTGGGTTCAGTCTGCTCTTCCCTGGGCGTGTTACATTGACAGAGTGGGGTCAGTCTGCTCTTCCCTGGGTGTGTTACATTGACAGGGTGGGGTCAGTCTGCTCTTCCCTGGGTGTGTTACATTGACAGAGTGGGTTCAGTCTGCACTTACCCGAGTGTGTTACTTTGACAGAGTGGGGACAGTCTGCTGTTCCCTGGGTGTGTTACATTGACAGAGTGAGGTCTGTCTGCTCTTCCCTGAGTGTGTTACTTTGACAGAGTGGGGACAGTCTGCTCTTCCCTGAGTGTGTTACTTTGACAGAGTGGGGTCAGTCTGCTCTTCCCGAGGTGAGTTACATTGAGATAGAGGGGTCAGTCTGGTCTCCCCTGGGTGTGTTACATTGACAAAGGGGGGGCAATCTTCTCTTCCCTGGGTGAGTTACATTGACAGAGTGGGGTCAGTCTGCTCTTCCCTGTGTGTGTTACATTGACAGAATGGGGTCAGTCTGCTCTTCCCTGGGTGTGTTACATTGACAGAGTGAGGTCAGTCTGCTCTTCCCTGGGTGTGTTACAATGATAGAGTGGGGTCAGTCTGCTCTTCCCTGGGTGTGTTGCATTGACAGAGTGAGGTCAGTCTGCTCTTCCCTGGGTTTGTTACATTGACAGAGTTGGGTCAGTGTGCTCTTCCCAGGGCGTGTCACATTGACAGAGTGGGGACAGTCTGCTCTTTTATGGGTGGGTTACATTGACAGAGTGGGGTCAGTCTGCTCATCCCCAAGTTTGTACATTGACACAGTGGGGTCAGTCTGTTCTTCCCTGGGTGTGTTACATTGACAGAGTGGGGTCAGTCTGCTCTTCCCGGGCTGTGTTTCATTGACAGAGTGGGGTCAGTCTGCTCTTCCCTGGGTGTGTTACATTGACAGAGTGGGGTCAGTCTGCTCTTCCCTGGGTGTGTTATATTGACAGAGTGGGGTCAGTCTGCTCTTCCCTGGGTGTGTTACATTGACAGAGTGGGGTCAATCTGCTCTTCCCTGGGTGGGTAACATTGACAGAGTGGGGTCAGTCTGCTCTTCCCTGGCTGTGTTCCATTGACAGAGTGTGGTCAGTCTGCTCTTCCCAGCGCGTGTCACATTGACAGAGTGGGGCCAGTCTGCTCTTTTATGGGTGGGTTACATTGACAGAGTGGGATCAGTCTGCTCTTCCCTGTGTGTGTTACATTGACAGAATGGGGTCAGTCTGCTCTTCCCTGGTGTGTTACATTGACAGAGTGAGGTCAGTCTGCTCTTCCCTGGGTGTGTAACAATGATAGAGTGGGGTCAGTCTGCTCTTCCCTGGGTGTGTTGCATTGACAGAGTGGGGTCAGTCTGCTCTTCCCTGGGTTTGTTATCCTGACAGAGTGGGGTCAGTCTGCTCTTCCCTGGATGTGTTACATTGACAGATAGAACTCAGTCTGCTCTTCCCTGGGTGTGTTGCAATGGCAGAGTGTGGTCAGTCTGCTCTTCCCTGTGTATGTTATATTGACACTGTGGGGTCAGTCTGCTCTTCCCTGGGTGCGTGACATTGACAGAGTGGGGTCAGTCTCTCTTCCCTGGGTGTGTTATCCTGACAGAGTGGGGTCAGTCTGCTCTTCCCTGGGTGCGTTACATTGACAGAACAGGGTCCGTCTGCCTTTCCCTGGGTGTGTTACATTGACAGAGTGGGGTTAGTCTGCTCTTCCCTGGGTGTGTTACATTGACAGAGTGAGGTCAGTCTGCTCTTCCCAGGGCGTGTCACATTGACAGAGTGGGTTCAATCTGCTCTTCCCTGGGTGGGTAACATTGAAAGAGTGTGGTCAGTCTGCTCTTCCCAGGGCGTGTCACATTGACAGAGTGGGGCCAGTCTGCTCTTTTATGGGTGGGTTACATTGACAGAGTTGGGTAAGTCTGCTATTCCCTGGGTGTGTTACATTGACAGAGTGGAGTCAGTCTGTTCTTCCTTGGGTGTGTTACATTGACAGAGTGGGGTCAGTCTGCTCTTCCCTGGGTGTGTTACATTGACTGAGTGGGGTCAGTCTGTTCTTCCCTGGGTGTATTACATTGACAGAGTGGGGTAAGTCTGTTCTTCCCTGGGTGTGTTACATTGATTGAGTGGGTTCAGTCTGCTCTTCCCTGGGTGTGTTACATTGACAGAGTGGGGTCAGTCTGTTCTCCCAGGGTTTGTTACATTGCAAGAGTGGGGTCAGTCTGCTCTTCCCTTGCTGTGTTACAATGACAGAGTGGGGTCAGTGTGCACTTCCCTGTGTGTGTTACATTGACAGAGTGGGGGTCAGTCTGCTCTTCCCAGGGTGTGTGACATTGACAGAGTGAGGTCAGTCTGCTCTTCCCTGGGTGAGTTACATTGACAGGGTTGGTTTAGTCTGCTCTCCCCTGGGTGTGATACATTGACAGAGTGGGGTCAGACTGCTATTCCCTGAGTATGTTACATTGACTGAGTGGGGAGTGTCTGCTCTTCCCAGGGTGTGTTACATTGACAGGGTGGGGTCAGTCTGCTCTTCCCTGGGTGTGTTACATTGACAGAGTGGGGTCAGTCTGCTCTTCCCTGGGTGTGTTAAATTGACAGGGTGGGGTCAGTCTGCTCTTCCCTGGGTGTGTTACATTGACAGAGTGGGGTCAGTCTGCACTTCCCCGAGTGTGTTACTTTGACAGAGTGGGGACAGTCTGCTGTTCCCTGGGTGTGTTACATTGACAGAGTGAGGTCAGTCTGCTCTTCCCTGAGTGTGTTACTTTGACAGAGTGGGGATAGTCTGCTCTTCCCTGAGTGTGTTACTTTGACAGAGTGGGGTCAGTCTGCTCTTCCCTAGGTGAGTTACATTGAGATTGAGGGGTCACTCTGGTCTCCCCTGGGTGTGTTACATTGACAAAGGGGGGGCAGTCTTCTCTTCCCTGGGTGAGTTACATTGACAGAGTGGGGTCAGTCTGCTCTTCCCTGTGTGTGTTACATTGACAGAATGGGGTCAGTCTGCTCTTCCCTGGGTGTGTTACATTGACAGAGTGAGGTCAGTCTGCTCTTCCCTGGGTGTGTTACAATGATAGAGTGGGGTCAGTCTGCTCTTCCCTGAGTGTGTTGCATTGACACAGTGGGGTCAGTCTGCTCTTCCCAGAATGTGTTACATTGACAGAGTTGGTCAGTCTGATCTTCCCTGGGTGTGTAACGTTGACAGAAAGGGGTCAGTCTGCTCTTCCCTGGGTGTTTTACATTGACAGAGTTGGGTGAGTCTGCTCTTCTCTGGGTGTGTTACATTGACAGTGTGGGGTCAGTCTACTCTTCCCTGTGTGTCTTACATTGACAGAGTGGGGTCAGTCTGCTCTTCCCTGGGTGTGTTACATTGACAGAGTCGGGTCAGTCTGCTCTTCCCTGGGTGGGTAACATTGACAGAGTGGGGTCAGTCTGCTCTTCCCTGGTTGTGTTACATTGACAGAGAGAACTCAGTCTGCTCTTCCCTGGGTGTGTTGCAATGGCAGAGTGTGGTCAGTCTGCTCTTCCCTGTGTATGTTATATTGACACAGTGGGGTCAGTCTGCTCTTCCCTGGGTGCGTGACATTGACAGAGTGCGGTCAGTCTTCTCTTCCCTGGGTGCGTGACATTGACAGAGTGGGGTCAATCTGCTCTTCCCTGGGTGTGTTACATTGACAGAGTGGGGTCAGTCTGCTCTTCCCTGGGTGTGTTACATTGACAGATTGGGTTTAGTCTGCTCTTCCCTTGGTATGTTACATTGACCTAGCCAGTTCAATCTTCTGTTCCCTGGGTGTGTTACATTGACAGAGGGGGCTCAGTCTGCTCTTCCCTGGGTGTGTTACATTGACAGAGTGAGGTCAGTCTGCTCTTCCCTGGGTGTGTTACAATGACAGAGAGGGGTCAGTCTGCTCTTCCCTGGGTGTGTTACAATGCCAGAGTTGGGTCAGTCTGCTCTTCCCAGAATGTGTTACATTGACAGAGTTGGGTCAGTCTGATCTTCCCTGGGTGTGAAACGTTGACAGAAAGGGGTCAGTCTGCTCTTCCCTGGGTGTTTTACATTGACAGAGTGGGGTCAGTCTGCTCTTCCCTGGGTGTGTTACATTGACAGAGTGGGGTAGTCTGCTCTTCCCTGGGTGTGTTACATTGACAGAGTGAGGTCAGTCTGCTCTTCCCTGGGTGTGTTACATTGACAGAGTGGGGTCAGTCTACTCTTCACTGGGTGTCTTACATTGACAGAGTGGGGTCAGTCTGCTCTTCCCTGGGTGTGTTACATTGACAGAGTGGGGTCAGTCTGCTCTTCCCAGGGTGTGTTACATTGACAGAGTGGGGTCCGTCTGCTCTTCCCTGGGTGTGTTACATTGACAGAGTGGGGTCAGTCTAATCTTCCCTGCGTGTGTTACATTGACAGAGTGGGGTCAGTCTGCTCTTCCCAGGGTGTGTTACATTGACAGTGTGGGGTCAGTCTGTTCTTCCCTGGGTGTGTTTCATTGACAGAGTGGGGTCAGTCTACCCTTCCCTGGGCGTGTTGCATTGACAGAGTGGGGTCAGTCTGCTCGTCCCTGGGTGTGTTACAGTGACAGAGTGGGGTCAGTCTGCTCTTCCCAAGGTGCATTAGATTGACAGATTGGGGTCAGTCTGCTCTTCCCTGGGTGGTTTACATTGACTGAGTGCGGTCAGTCTGCTCTTCCCAGCGTCTGTTACATTGACAGAGTGGGGTCAGTGTGCTCTTCCCTGGGTTTGTGACATTGACAGAGTGGGGTCAGTCTGCTCTTCCCTGGGTGTGTTACAGTGACAGAGTGGGGTCAGTCTGCTCTTCCCAGGGTGTGTTACATTGACAGATTGGGGTCAGTCCGCTCTTCCCAGTGTGTGTTACATTGACAGAGTGGGGTCAGTCTGCTCTTCCCTGGGTGTGTTACATTGACAGAGTGGGGTCAGTGTGCTCTTCCCAGAATGTGTTACATTGACAGAGTTGGTCAGTCTGATCTTCCCTGGGTGTGTAACGTTGACAGAAAGGGGTCAGTCTGCTCTTCCCTGGGTGTTTTACATTGACAGAGTGGGGTGAGTCTGCTCTTCCCTGGGTGTGTTACATTGACAGAGTGGGGTCAGTCTACTCTTCCCTGTGTGTCTTACATTGACAGAGTGGGGTCAGTCTGCTCTTCCCTGGGTGTGTTACATTGACAGAGTGGGGTCAGTCTGCTCTTCCCTGGGTTTGTTATCCTGACAGAGTGGGGTCAGTCTGCTCTTCCCTGGTTGTGTTACATTGACAGAGAGAACTCAGTCTGCTCTTCCCTGGGTGTGTTGCAATGGCAGAGTGTGGTCAGTCTGCTCTTCCCTGTGTATGTTATATTGACACAGTGGGGTCAGTCTGTTCTTCCTTGGGTGTGTTGAATTGACTGTGTTGGGTCAGTCTGCTCTTCCCTGGGTGTGTTACATTGACAGAGTGGCGTCAGTCTGTTCTTCCCTGGGAGTGTTACAGTGACAGTGTGGTGTCAGTCTGCTCTCCCCTGTGTGTGTTCCATTGACATAGTGGGGTCAGTCTGCTCTTCCCTGGGTGTGTTAAATTGACAAAGTGGGGTCAGTCTGTTCTTCCCTTGGTGTGTTACATTGACAGAGTGGTATCTGTCTGCTCTTCCCTGGGTGTGTTACATTGACAGAGTGTGGTCAGTCTGTTCTCCCATTGTGTGTTACATTGACAGAGTGGGGTCAGTCTGCTCTTCCCTGGGTGTGTTACAATGACAGAGTGAGGTCAATGTGCACTTCACTGGGTGGGTTACATTGACAGAGTGGGGTAAGTCTGCAGTTCACTGTGTGAGTAACTTTGCAGAAGAGGTCATTCTGCTCTTCTCTGGGTGTGTTAATTGACAGAGTGAGGTCAGTCTGCTCTTTCCTGGGTTTGTTACATTGACAGAGTGGGGTCAGTCTGCTCATCCCTGGGTGTGTTACATTGACAGAGTGGGGTCAGTCTGATCTTCCCTGGTTGTGTTAGATTGACAGAGTGGGGTCAGTCTTCTCTTCCCTGGGTGTGTTACATTGACAGATTGGGGTCAGTCTGCTCTTCCCAAATTTGTTACATTGACACAGTGGGGTCAGTCTGTTCTTCCCTGGGTGTGTTACATTGACAGAGTGGGGTCAGTCTGCTCTTCCCTGGGTGTGTTACATTGACAGAGTGGGGTCAGTCTGCTCTTCCCTGGCTGTGTTACATTGACAGAGTGGGGTGAGTCTGCTCTTCCCTGGGTGTGTTACATTGACAGATTGGGGTCAGTCTGCTCTTCCCTGGGTGTGTTACATTGACAGAGTGGGGTCAGTCTGCTCTTCCCTGGGTGGGTAACATTGACAGAGTGGGGTCAGTCTGCTCTTCCCTGGGTGGGTAACATTGACAGAGTGGGGTCAGTCTGCCCTTCCCTCGGTGTGTTCCATTGATAGAGTGGGGTCAGTCTGTTCTCCCAGGGTTTGTTACATTGACAGAGTGGGGTCAGTCTGTTCTTCCCTGGGTGTCTTACATTGACAGAGTGGGGCCAGTCTGCTCTTTTATGGGTGGGTTACATTGACAGAGTTGGGTAAGTCTGCTATTCCCTGGGTGTGTTACATTGACAGAGTGGGGTCAGTCTGCTCTTCCCTGGGGGGGTTACATTGACAGAGTGGAGTCAGTCTGTTCTTCCCTGGGTGTGTTACATTGACAGAGTGGGGTCAGTCTGCTCTTCCCTGGGTGTGTTACATTGACTGAGTGGGGTCAGTCTGTTCTTCTCTGGGTGTATTACATTGACAGAGTGGGGTCAGTCTGTTCTTCCCTGGGTGTGTTACATTGATTGAGTGGGTTCAGTCTGCTCTTCCCTGGGTGTGTTACATTGACAGAGTGGGGTCAGTCTGTTCTCCCAGGGTTTGTTACATTGCAAGAGTGGGGGTCAGTCTGCTCTTCCCAGGGTGTGTGACATTGACAGAGTGAGGTCAGTCTGCTCTTCCCTGGGTGAGTTACATTGACAGGGTTGGTTCAGTCTGCTCTCCCCTGGGTGTGATACATTGACAGAGTGGGGTCAGACTGCTATTCCCTGAGTATGTTACATTGACAGAGTGGGGTGTGTCTGCTCTTCCCAGGGTGTGTTACATTGACAGGGTGGGGTCAGTCTGCTCTTCCCTGGGTGTGTTACATTGACAGGGTGGGTTCAGTCTGCTCTTCCCTGGGCGTGTTACATTGACAGAGTGGGGTCAGTCTGCTCTTCCCTGGGTGTGTTACATTGACAGGGTGGGGTCAGTCTGCTCATTCCCTGGGTGTGTTACATTGACAGAGTGGGTTCAGTCTGCACTTCCCCGAGTGTGTTACTTTGACAGAGTGGGGACAGTCTGCTGTTCCCTGGGTGTGTTACATTGACAGAGTGAGGTCTGTCTGCTCTTCCCTGAGTGTGTTACTTTGACAGAGTGGGGACAGTCTGCTCTTCCCTGAGTGTGTTACTTTGACAGAGTGGGGTCAGTCTGCTCTTCCCGAGGTGAGTTACATTGAGATAGAGGGGTCAGTCTGGTCTCCCCTGGGTGTGTTACATTGACAAAGGCGGGGCAATCTTCTCTTCCCTGGGTGAGTTACATTGACAGAGTGGGGTCAGTCTGCTCTTCCCTGTGTGTGTTACATTGACAGAATGGGGTCAGTCTGCTCTTCCCTGGGTGTGTTACATTGACAGAGTGAGGTCAGTCTGCTCTTCCCTGGGTGTGTTACAATGATAGAGTGGGGTCAGTCTGCTCTTCCCTGGGTGTGTTGCATTGACAGAGTGGGGTCAGTCTGCTCTTCCCAGAATGTGTTACATTGACAGAGTTGGGTCAGTCTGATCTTCCCTGGGTGTGTAACGTTGACAGAAAGGGGTCAGTCTGCTCTTCCCTCGGTGTTTTACATTGACAGAGTGGGGTGAGTCTGCTCTTCCCTGGGTGTGTTACATTGACAGAGTGGGGTCAGTCTACTCTTCCCTGTGTGTCTTACATTTACAGAGTGGGGTCAGTCTGCTCTTCCCTGGGTGTGTTACATTGACAGAGTGGGGTCAGTCTGCTCTTCCCTGGGTGTGTTATCCTGACAGAGTGGGGTCAGTCTGCTCTTCCCTGGGTGCGTTACATTGACAGAACAGGGTCCGTCTGCCTTTTCCTGCGTGTGTTACATTGACAGAGTGGGGTTAGTCTGCTCTTCCCTGGGTGTTTTACATTGACAGAGTGAGTTCAGTCTGCTCTTCCCTGGGAGTGTTACAATGACAGAGTGGGGTCAGTCTGCTCTTCCCTGAGTGTGTTACTTTGACAGAGTGGGGACAGTCTGCTCTTCCCTGAGTGTGTTACTTTGACAGAGTGGGGTCAGTCTGCTCTTCCCTGGGTGTGTTACATTGACAGAGTGGGGTCAGTCTGCTCTTCCATGGGTGTGTTATACTGACAGAGTGGGGTCAGTATGCTCTTCCCTGGGTGTGTTACATTGACAGAACAGGGTCCGTCTGACTTTCCCTGGGTGTGTTACATTGACAGAGTGAGGTCAGTCTGCTCTTCCCTGGGTGTGTTACAATGACAGAGTGGGGTCAGTCTGCTCTTCCCTGGGTGTGTTACATTGACAGAGTGGGGTCAGTCTGCTCTTCCCTGGGTGTGTTACATTGACAGAGTTGGGTCAGTCTGATGTTCCCTGGGTGTATAACGTTGAGAGACAGGCGTCAGTCTGCTCTTCCCTGGTTGTGTTACATTGACAGAGAGAACTCAGTCTGCTCTTCCCTGGGTGTGTTGCAATGGCAGAGTGTGGTCAGTCTGCTCTTCCCTGTGTATGTTATATTGACACTGTGGGGTCAGTCTGCTCTTCCCTGAGTGCGTGACATTGACAGAGTGCGGTCAGTCTGCTCTTCCCTGGGTATGTTACATTGACCTAGCCAGTTCAATCTTCTGTTCCCTGGGTGTGTTACATTGACAGAGGGGGCTCAGTCTGCTCTTCCCTGGGTGTGTTACATTGACAGAGTGAGGTCAGTCTGCTCTTCCCTGGGTGTGTTACAATGACAGAGAGGGGTCAGTCTGCTCTTCCCTGGGTGTGTTACAATGACAGAGTTGGGTCAGTCTGCTCTCCCAGAATGTGTTACATTGACAGAGTTGGGTCAGTCTGATCTTCCCTGGGTGTGAAACGTTGACAGAAAGGGGTCAGTCTGCTCTTCCCTGGGTGTTTTACATTGACAGAGTGGGGTCAGTCTGCTCTTCCCTGGGTGTGTTACATTGACAGAGTGGGGTCAGTCTGCTCTTCCCTGGGTGTGTTACATTGACAGAGTGGGGTCAGTCTGCTCTTCCCTGGGTGTGTTACATTGACAGAGTGGGGTCAGTCTGCTCTTCCCTGGGAGGGTTACATTGACAGAGTGGGGTCAGTCTGCTCTTCCCTGGGTGTGTTACATTGACAGAGTGGGTTCAGTCTGCCCTTCCCTCGGTGTGTTCCATTGACAGAGTGGTGTCAGTCTGTTCTCCCAGGGTTTGTTACATTGACAGAGTGGGGTCAGTCTGTTCTTCCCTGGGTGTCTCACATTGACAGAGTGGGGCCAGTCTGCTCTTTTATGGGTGGGTTACATTGACAGAGTTGGGTAAGTCTGCTATTCCCTGGGTGTGTTACATTGACAGAGTGGGGTCAGTCTGCTCTTCCCTGGGGGGGTTACATTGACAGAGTGGAGTCAGTCTGTTCTTCCCTGGGTGTGTTACATTGACAGAGTGGGGTCAGTCTGCTCTTCCCTGGGTGTGTTACATTGACTGAGTGGGGTCAGTCTGTTCTTCTCTGGGTGTATTACATTGACAGAGTGGGGTCAGTCTGTTCTTCCCTGGGTGTGTTACATTGATTGAGTGGGTTCAGTCTGCTCTTCCCTGGGTGTGTTACATTGACAGAGTGGGGTCAGTCTGTTCTCCCAGGGTTTGTTACATTGCAAGAGTGGGGGTCAGTCTGCTCTTCCCAGGGTGCGTGACATTGACAGAGTGAGATCAGTCTGCTCTTCCCTGGGTGAGTTACATTGACAGGGTTGGTTCAGTCTGCTCTCCCCTGGGTGTGATACATTGACAGAGTGGGGTCAGACTGCTATTCCCTGAGTATGTTACATTGACAGAGTGGGGTGTGTCTGCTCTTCCCAGGGTGTGTTACATTGACAGGGTGGGGTCAGTCTGCTCTTCCCTGGGTGTGTTACATTGACAGGGTGGGTTCAGTCTGCTCTTCCCTGGGCGTGTTACATTGACAGAGTGGGGTCAGTCTGCTCTTCCCTGGGTGTGTTACATTGACAGGGTGGGGTCAGTCTGCTCTTCCCTGGGTGTGTTACATTGACAGAGTGGGTTCAGTCTGCACTTCCCCGAATGTGTTACTTTGACAGAGTGGGGACAGTCTGCTGTTCCCTGGGTGTGTTACATTGACAGAGTGAGGTCTGTCTGCTCTTCCCTGAGTGTGTGACTTTGACAGAGTGGGGACAGTCTGCTCTTCCCTGAGTGTGTTACTTTGACAGAGTGGGGTCAGTCTGCTCTTCCCTAGGTGAGTTACATTGAGATAGAGGGGTCAGTCTGGTCTCCCCTGGGTGTGTTACATTGACAAAGGGGGGCAATGTTCTCTTCCCTGGGTGAGTTACATTGACACAGTGGGGTCAGTCTGCTCTTCCCTGCGTGTGTTACATTGACAGAGAGAGGTCAGTCTGCTCTTCCCTGGGTGTGTAACAATGATAGAGTGGGGTCAGTCTGCTCTTCCCTGGGTGTGTTGCATTGACAGAGTGGGGTCAGTCTGCTCTTCCCAGAATTTGTTACATTGACAGAGTTGGGTTAGTCTGATCTTCCCTGGGTGTGTAACGTTGACAGAAAGGGGTCAGTCTGCTCTTCCCTGGTTGTTTTACATTGACAGAGTGGGGTGAGTCTGCTCTTCCCTGGGTGTGTTACATTGACAGAGTGGGGTCAGTCTACTCTTCTCTGTGTGTCTTACATTGACAGAGTGGGGTCAGTCTGCTCTTCCCTGGGTGTGTTACATTGACAGAGTGGGGTCAGTCTGCTCTTCCCTGGGTGTGTTATCCTGACAGAGTGGGGTCAGTCTGCTCTTCCCTGGGTGCGTTACATTGACAGAACAGGGTCCGTCTGCCTTTCCCTGGGTGTGTTACATTGACAGTGTGGGGTTAGTCTGCTCTTCCCTGGGTGTGTTACATTGACAGAGTGAGGTCAGTCTGCTCTTCCCAGGGCGTGTCACATTGACAGAGTGGGGTCAATCTGCTCTTCCCTGGGTGGGTAACATTGACAGAGTGTGGTCAGTCTGCTCTTCCCAGGGCGTGTCACATTGGCAGAGTGGGGCCAGTCTGCTCTTTTATGGGTGGGTTACATTGACAGAGTTGGGTAAGTCTGCTCTTCCCTGGGTGTGTTACATTGACAGAGTGGGGTCAGCCTGCTCTTCCCTGGGGGGGTTACGTTGACAGAGTGGAGTCAGTCTGTTCTTCCCTGGTGTGTTACATTGACAGAGTGGGGTCAGTCTGCTATTCCCTGGGTGTGTTACATTGACAGAGTGGGGTCAGTCTGCTCTTCCCTGGGTGTGTTACATTGACTGAGTGGGGTCAGTCTGTTCTTCCCTGTGTGTATTACATTGACAGAGTGGGGTCAGTCTGTTCTTCCCTGGGTGTGTTACATTGATTGAGTGGGTTCAGTCTGCACTTCCCAGGGTGTGTTACATTGACAGAGTGGGGTCAGTCTGTTCTCCCAGGGTTTGTTACATTGCAAGAGTGGGGTCAGTCTGCTCTTCCCTTGCTGTGTTACAATGACAGAGTGGGGTCAGTGTGCACTTCCCTGTGTGTGTTACATTGACAGAGTGGGGGTCAGTCTGCTCTTCCCAGGGTGTGTGACATTGACAGAGTGAGGTCAGTCTGCTCTTCCCTGGGTGAATTACATTGACAGGGTTGGTTCAGTCTGCTCTCCCCTGGGTGTGATACATTGAAAGAGTGGGGTCAGACTGCTATTCCCTGAGTATGTAACATTGACAGAGTGGGGTGTGTCTGCTCTTCCCAGGGTGTGTTACATTGACAGGGTGGGGTCAGTCTGCTCTTCCCTGGGTTTGTTACATTGACAGAGTGGGGTCAGTCTGCTCTTCCCTGGGTGTGTTACATTGACAGGGTGGGGTCAGTCTGCTCTTCCCTGGGTGTGTTACATTGACAGAGTGGGGTCAGTCTGCACTTCCTCGAGTGTGTTACTTTGACAGAGTGGGGACAGTCTGCTCTTCCCTGAGTGTGTTACTTTGACAGAGTGGGGTCAGTCTGCTCTTCCCGAGGTGAGTTACATTGAGATAGAGGGGTCAGTCTGGTCTCCCCAGGGTGTTTTACATTGATAAAGGGGGGGCAATCTTCTCTTCCCTGGGTGAGTTACATTGACAGAGTGGGGTCAGTCTGCTCTTCCCTGTGTGTGTTACATTGACAGAATGGGGTCAGTCTGCTCTTCCCTGGGTGTGTTACATTGACAGAGTGAGGTCAGTCTGCTCTTCCCTGGGTGTGTTACAATGATAGAGTGGGGTCAGTCTGCTCTTCCCTGGGTGTGTTGCATTGACAGAGTGGGGTCAGTCTGCTCTTCCCAGAATGTGTTACATTGTCAGAGTTGGGTCAGTCTGATCTTCCCTGGGTGTGTAACGTTGACAGAAAGGGGTCAGTCTGCTCTTCCCTCTTTTCTTTTACATTGACAGAGTGGGGTGAGTCTGCTCTTCCCTGGGTGTGTTACATTGACAGAGTGGGGTCAGTCTACTCTTCCCTGTGTGTCTTACATTGACAGAATGGGGTCAGTCTGCTCTTCCCTGGGTGTGTTACATTGACAGAGTGGGGTCAGTCTGCTCTTCCCTGGGTGTGTTATCCTGACAGAGTGGGGTCAGTCTGCTCTTCCCTGGGTGCGTTACATTGACAGAACAGGGTCCGTCTGCCTTTTCCTGCGTGTGTTACATTGACAGAGTGGGGTTAGTCTGCTCTTCCCTGGGTGTGTTCCATTGACAGAGTGAGGTCAGTCTGCTCTTCCCTGGGAGTTTTACAATGACAGAGTGGGGTCAATCTGCTCTTCCCTGAGTGTGTTACTTTGACAGAGTGGGGTCAGTCTGCTCTTCCCTGGGTGTGTTACATTGACAGAGTGGGGTCAGTCTGCTCTTCCATCGGTGTGTTATACTGACAGAGTGGGGTCAGTATGCTCTTCCCTGGGTCTGTTACATTGACAGAACAGGGTCCGTCTGCCTTTCCCTGGGTGTGTTACATTGACAGAGTGAGGTCAGTCTGCTCTTCCCTGGGTGTGTTACAATGACAGAGTGGGGTCAGTCTGCTCTTCCCTGGGTGTGTTACATTGACAGAGTGGGGTCAGTCTGCTCTTCCCTGGGTGTGTTACATTGACAGAGTTGGGTCAGTCTGATGTTCCCTGGGTGTATAACGTTGAGAGACAGGCGTCAGTCTGCTCTTCCCTGGTTGTGTTACATTGACAGAGAGAACTCAGTCTGACTTTCCCTGGGTGTGTTGCAATGGCAGAGTGTGGTCAGTCTGCTCTTCCCTGTGTATGTTATATTGACACTGTGGGGTCAGTCTGCTCTTCCCTGGGTGCGTGACATTGACAGAGTGCGGTCAGTCTGCTCTTCCCTGGGTATGTTACATTGACCTAGCCAGTTCAATCTTCTGTTCCCTGGGTGTGTTACATTGACAGAGGGGGCTCAGTCTGCTCTTCCCTGGGTGTGTTACATTGACAGAGTGAGGTCAGTCTGCTCTTCCCTGGGTGCGTTACAATGACAGAGAGGAGTCAGTCTGCTCTTCCCTGGGTGTGTTTCAATGACAGAGTTGGGTCAGTCTGTTCTTCCCAGAATGTGTTACATTGACAGAGTTGGGTCAGTCTGATCTTCCCTGGGTGTGAAACGTTGACAGAAAGGGGTCAGTCTGCTCTTCCCTGGGTGTTTTACATTGACAGAGTGGGGTCAGTCTGCTCTTCCCTGGGTGTGTTACATTGACAGAGTGGGGTCAGTCTGCTCTTCCCTGGGTTTGTTACATTGACAGAATGGGGTCAGTCTGCTCTTCCCTGGGTGTGTTACAGTGACAGAGTGAGGTCAGTCTGCTCTCCCCTGGGTGTGTTACATTGACAGAGTGGGGTCAGTCTGCTCTTCCCAGGGTGTGTTACATTGACAGAGTGGGGTCAGTCTGCTCTTCCCTGGGTGTGTTACATTGACAGAGTGCGGTCAGTGTGCTCTTCCCTCGGTGTTTTACATTGACAGAGTGGGGTCAGTCTGCTCTTCCCTGGGTGTGTTACATTGACAGAGTGAGGTCAGTCTGCTCTACCCTGGTTGTATTACATTGACAGATTGGGGTCAGTCTGCTCTTCCCAGGGTGTGTTACATTGACAGAGTGGGGTCAGTCTGCTCTTCCCTCGGTGTTTTACATTGACAGAGTGGGGTCAGTCAGCTCTTCCCTCGGTGTTTTACATTGACAGAGTGGGGTCAGTCTGCTCTTCCCTGGGTGTGTTACATTGACAGAGTGAGGTCAGTCTGCTCTACCCTGGGTGTATTACATTGACAGATTGGGGTCAGTCTACTCTTCCCTGGGTGTCTTACATTGACAGAGTGGGGTCAGTCTGCTCTTCCCTGGGTGTGTTACATTGACAGAGTGGGGTCAGTCTGCTCTTTCCTGGGTGTGTTACATTGACAGAGTGGGGTCAGTCTGCTCTTTTATAGGTGGGTTCCATTGACACAGTGGGGTCAGTCTGTTTTTCAATGGGTGTGTTACATTGACAGATTGGGGTCAGTCTGCTCTTTCCTGGGTGTGTTACATTGACAGAGTGGGGTCAGTCTGCTCTTTTATGGGTGGGTTACATTGACAGAGTGGGGTCAGTCTGCTCTTCCCTGGGTGTGTTACATTGACAGAGTGGGGTCAGTCTGCTCTTCCCTGGGAGGGTTACATTGACAGAGTGGGGTCAGTCTTCTCTTCCCTGGGTGTGTTACATTGACTGATTGGGGTCAGTCTGCTCTTCCCTTGGTGTGTTACAATGACAGAGTGGGGTCAGTGCGCACTTCCCTGGGTGTGTTACATTGACAGAGTGGGGTCAGTCTGCTCTTCCCAGGGCGTGTCACATTGATAGAGTGGGGTCAGTCTGCTCTTTTATGGGTGGGTTACATTGACTGAGTGGGGTCAGTCTGCTCTTCCCTGGGTGTTTTACATTGACAGAGTGGGGTCAGTCTGTTCTTCCCTGGGGGTGTTACATTGACTGAGTGGGTTCAGTCTGCTCTTCCCTGGGTGTGTTACATTGACAGCGTGGGGACAGTCTTATCTCCCAGGGTTTGTTACATTGACAGAGTGGGGTCAGTCTGCTCTTCCCTTGCTGTGTTACAATGACAGAGTGGGGTCAGTGTACACTTCCCTGTGTGTGTTACATTGACAGAGTGGGAGTCAGTCTGCTCTTCCCAGGGTGTGTTACATTGACAGAGTGTGGTCAGTCTGCTCTTCCCAGGGCGAGTCACATTGACAGAGTGGGGTCAGTCTGCTCTTTTATGGGTGGGTTACATTGACAGAATGAATTCAGTCTGCTGTACCCTGCGGGTGTTGCATTGACAGAGTGGGGTCAGTCTGATCTTCCCTGGTTGTGTTACATTGAGAGAGTGAGTTCAGTCTGCTCTTCCCTGGGTGTGTTACATTGACAGAGTGGGGTCAGTCTGCTCTTCCCTGGGTGTGTTACATTGACAGAGTGAGGTCAGTCTGCTCTTCCCTGGGTTTGTTACATTGACAGAGTGGGCTCAGTCTGCTATTCCCTGAGTGTGTTACATTGACAGAGTTGGGTCAGTCTGTTCTTCCTTGGGTGTGTTAAATTGACTGTGTTGGGTCAGTCTGCTCTTCCCTGGGTGAGTTACATTGACAGAGTGGCGTCAGTCTGTTCATCCCTGGGAGTGTTACAGTGACAGGGTGGTGTCAGTCTGCTCTGCCCTGGTTGTGTTCCATTGACAGAGTGGGGTCAGTCTGCTCTTCCCTGGGTGTGTTAAATTGACAGAGTGGGGTCAGTCTGTTCTTCCCTTGGTGAACTACATTGACAGAGTGGTATGTGTCTGCTCTTCCCTGTGTGTGTTACAATGACAGAGTGGGGTCAATGTGCACTTTACTGGGTGGGTTACATTGACAGAGTGGGGTAAGTCTGCAGTTCACTGTGTGAGTAACTTTGCAGAAGAGGTCATTCTGCTCTTCTCTGGGTGTGTTACATTGACAGAGTGAGGTCAGTCTGCTCTTCCCTGGGTTTGTTACATTGACAGAGTTTGGTCAGTGTGCTCTTCCCAGGGCGTGTCACATTGACAGAGTGGGGACAGTCTGCTCTTTTATGGGTGGGTTACATTGAAAGAGTGGGGTCAGTCTGTTCTTCCCTGGGTCTGTTACATTGACAGCGTGGGGACAGTCTTATCTCCCAGGGTTTGTTACATTGACAGAGTGGGGACAGTCTGCTCTTTTATGGGTGGGTTACATTGACAGAGTGGGGTCAGTCTGTTCTTCCCTGGGTGTGTTACATTGACAGAGTGGGGTCAGTCTGTTCTCCCAGGGTTTGTTACATTGCAAGAATCGGGTCAGTCTGCTCTTCCCTTGCTGTGTTACAATGACAGAGTGGGGTCAGTGTGCACTTCCCTGTGTGTGTTACATTGACAGAGTGGGGGTCAGTCTGCTCTTCCCAGGGTGTGTTACATTGACAGAGTGAGGTCAGTCTGCTCTTCCCTGGGTGAGTTACATTGACAGGGTTGGTTCAGTCTGCTCTCCCCTGGGTTTGATACATTGACAGAGTGGGGTCAGACTGCTATTCCCTGAGTATGATACATTGACAGAGTGGGGTGTGTCTGCTCTTCCCAGGGTGTGTTACATTGACAGAGTGAGGTCAGTCTGCTCTTCCCTGGGTTTGTTACATTGACAGAGTTTGGTCAGTCTGCTCTTCCCTGGGTGTGTTACATTGACAGAGTTGGGTCAGTGTGCTCTTCCCAGGGCGTGTCACATTGACAGAGTGGGGACAGTCTGCTCTTTTATGGGTGGGTTACATTGACAGAGTGGGGTCAGTCTGCTCTTCCCTGGGTGTGTTACATTGACAGAGTGGGGTCAGTCTGATCTTCCCTGGTTGTGTTACATTGACAGAGTGAGTTCAGTCTGTTCTTCCCTGGGTGTGTTACATTGACAGAGTGGGGTCAGTCTGCTTTTCCCTGGGAGGGTTACATTGACAGAGTGGGGTCAGTCTTCTCTTGCCTGGGTGTGTAACATTGACAGATTGGGGTCAGTCTGCTCTTCCCCAAGTTTGTTACATTGACACAGTGGGGTCAGTCATTTCTTCCCTGGGTGTGTTACATTGACAGAGTGGGGTCAGTCTGCTCTTCCCTGGCTATGTTACATTGACAGAGTGGGGTCAGTCTGCTCTTCCCTGGGTGTGTTACATTGACAGAGTGGGGTCAGTCTGCTCTTCCCTGGGTGTGTTACATTGACAGAGTGGGGTCAATCTGCTCTTCCCTGGGTGGGTAACATTGACAGAGTGGGGTGAGTCTGCTCTTCCCTGGGTGTGTTTCATTGACAGAGTGGGGTCAGTTTGCTCTTCACTGGGTGCGTTACATTGACAGAGTGGGGTCAGTCTGCTCTTCCCAGAATGTGTTACATTGACAGAGTGGGGTCATCTGTTCTCCCAGGGTTTGTTACATGGACAGAGTGGGGTCAGTCTGTTTTTCCCTGGGTGTGCTACATTGACAGAGTGAGGTCAGTCTGCTCTTCCCAGAGCGTGTCACATTGACAGAGTGGGGTCAATCTGCTCTTCCCTGGATGGGTAACATTGACAGAGTGTGGTCAGTCTTCCTCTTCGCAGGGCGTGTCACATTGACAGAGTGGGGCCAGTCTGCTCTTTTATGTGTGGGTTACATTGACAGAGTGGGGTAAGTCTGCTATTCCCTGGGTGTGTTACATTGACAGAGTGGGGTCAGTCTGCTCTTCCCTTGGGGGGGTTACATTGACAGAGTGGAGTCAGTCTGTTCTTCCCTGGGTGTGTTACATTGACAGAGTGGGGTCAGTCTGCTCTTCCCTGGGTGTGTTACATTGACTGAGTGGGGTCAGTCTGTTCTTCCCTGGGTGTATTACATTGACAGAGTGGGGTCAGTCTGTTCTTCCCTGGGTGTGTTACATTGACAGAGTGGGTTAAGTCTACTCTTCCCTGGGTGTGTTACATTGACAGAGTGAGGTCAGTCTGTTCTCCCAGAGTGTGTTACATTGACAGAGTGGGGTCAGTCTGCTCTTCCCTGGGTGTATTACATTGACAGAGTGGGGTCAGTCTGTTCTTCCCTGGGTGTGTTACATTAATTGAGTGGGTTCAGTCTGCACTTCCCAGGGTTGTTACATTGACAGAGTGGGGTCAGTCTGTTCTCCCAGGGTTTGTTGCATTGCAAGAGTGGGGTCAGTCTGCTCTTCCCTTGCTGTGTTACAATGACAGAGTGGGGTCAGTGTGCACTTCCCTGTGTGTGTTACATTGACAGAGTGGGGGTCAGTCTGCTCTTCCCAGGGTGTGTTACATTGACAGAGTGAGTCAGTCTGCTCTTCCCTGGGTGAGTTACATTGACAGGGTTGGTTCAGTCTGCTCTCCCCTGGGTGTGATACATTGACAGAGTGGGGTCAGACTGCTATTCCCTGAGTATGTTACATTGACAGAGAGGGGTGTGTCTGCTCTTCCCAGGGTGTGTTACATTGACAGAGTGAGGTCAGTCTGCTCTTCCCTGGGTTTGTTACATTGACCGAGTTTGGTCAGTCTGCTCTTCCCTGGGTGTGTTACATTGACAGAGTTGGGTCAGTGTGCTCTTCCCAGGGCGTGTCACATTGACAGAGTGGGGACAGTCTGCTCTTTTATGGGTGGGTTACATTGACAGAGTGGGGTCAGTCTGCTCTTCCCTGGGTGTGTTACATTGACAGAGTGGGGTCAGTCTGATCTTCCCTGGTTGTGTTACATTGCTAGAGTGAGTTCAGTCTGCTCTTCCCTGGGTGTGTTACATTGACAGAGTGGGGTCAGTCTGCTTTTCCCTGGGTGTTTTACATTGACAGAGTGGGATCAGTCTGCTCTTCTCTGTGTGTGTAACATTGACAGAGTGGGGTCAGTCTGCTCTTCCCCAAGTTTGTTACATTGACACAGTGGGGTCAGTCTGTTCTTCCCTGGGTGTGTTACATTGACAGAGTGGGGTCAGTCTGCTCTTCCCTGGCTGTGTTACATTGACAGAGTGGTGTCAGTCTGCTCTTCCCTGCGTGTGTTACATTGACAGAGTGAGGTTAGTCTGCCCTTCCCTATTGTGTTCCTTTGACAGAGTGGCGTCAGTCTGTTCTCCCAGTGTTTGTTACATTGACAGAGTGGGGTCAGTCTGTTCTTCCCTGGGTGTTTTACATTGACAGAGTGGGGACAGTCTGCTCTTTTATGGGTGGGTTACATTGACAGAGTGGGGTCAGTCTGCTCTTCCCTGGGTGTGTTACATTGACAGAGTGGGATCAGTCTGATCTTCCCTGGTTGTGTTACATTGACAGAGTGAGTTCAGTCTGCTCTTCCCTGGGTGTGTTACATTGACAGAGTGGTGTCAGTCTGCTCTTCCCTGGGAGGATTAAATTGACAGAGTGGGGTCAGTCTTCTCTTCCCTGGGTGTGTTACATTGACAGATTGGGGTCAGTCTGCTCTTCCCCAAGTTTGTTACATTGACACAGTGGGGTCAGTCTGTTCTTCTCTGGGTGTGTTACATTGACAGAGTGTGGTCAGTCTGCTCTTCCCTGGCTGTGTTACATTGACAGAGTGGGGTCAGTCTGCTCTTCCCTGGGTGTGTTACATTGACAGAGTGGGGTCAGTCTGCTCTTCCCTGGGTGTGTTACATTGACAGAGTGGGGTCAGTCTGCTCTTCCCAGGGTTTGTTACATTGACAGAGTGGGGTCAGTCTGTTCTTCCCTGGGTATGTTACATTGACAGAGTGAGGTCAGTCTGCTCTTCCCTGGGAGGGTTACATTGACAGGCTGGGGTCAGTCTTCTCTTCCCTGGGTGTGTTACATTGACAGATTGGGGTCAGTCTGCTCTTCCCCAAGTTGGTAACATTGACACAGTGGGGTCAGTCTGTTTTTCCCTGGGTGTGTTACATTGACAGATTGGGGTCAGTCTGCTCTTCCCTGGCTGTGTTACATTGACAGAGTGGGGTCAGTCTGATCTTCCCTGGTTGTGTTACATTGACAGAGTGAGTTCAGTCTGCTCTTCCCTGGGTGTGTTTCATTGACAGAGTGGGGTCAGTCTGCTCTTCCCTGGGTGTGTTCCATTGACAGAGTGGTGTCAGTCTGTTCTCCCAGGGTTTGTTACATTGACAGAGTGGGGTCAGTCTACTCTTCCCTGGGTGTGTTACATTGACAAGTGGGGTCAGTCTTCTCTTCCCTGGGTGTGTTACATTGACAGATTGGGGTCAGTCTGCTCTTCCCCAAGTTTGTTTCATTGACATAGTGGGGTCAGTCTGTTCTTCCCTGGGTGTGTTACATTGACAGAGTGGGGTCAGTCTGCTCTTCCCTGGGTATGTTACATTGAGAGAGTGGGGTCAGTCTGCTCTTCCCTGGGTGTGTTACATTGACAGAGTGAGGTCAGTCTGCTCTTCCCTGGGTGTGTTACATTGACAGAGTGGGGTCAATCTGCTCTTCCCTGGGTGTGTTTCATTGACAGAGTGGGGTCAGTTTGCTCTTCCCTGGGTGTGTTACATTGACAGAGTGGTGTCAGTCTGCTCTTCCCTGGGTGTGTTACAGTGACAGGGTGGGGTCAATCTGCTCTTCCCTGGGTGTGTTTCATTGACAGAGTGGGGTCAGTCTGCTCTTCCCTGGGTGTGTCACATTGACAGAGTGAGGTCAGTCTGCTCTTCCCTGGGTGTGTTACATTGACAGAGTGGGGTCAATCTGCACTTCCCTGGGTATGTTACATTGACAGAGTGGGGTCAGTCTGCTCTTCCCTGGGTGTGTTACATTGACAGAGTGAGGTCAGTCTGCTCTTCCCTGGGTGTGTTACATTGACAGAGTGGGGTCAATCTGCTCTTCCCTGGGTGTGTTTCATTGACAGAGTGGGGTCAGTCTGCTCTTCCCTGGGTGTGTTTCATTGACAGAGTGAGGTTAGTCTGCCCTTCCCTGGGTGTGTTCCATTTACAGAGTGGCGTCAGTCTGTTCTCCTAGGGTTTGTTTCATTGACAGAGTGGGGTCAGTCTGTTCTTCCCTGGGTGTGTTACATTGACAGAGTGAGGTCAGTCTGCTCTTCCCTGTGAGGGTTACATTGACAGAGTGGGGTCAGCTTGCTCCTCCCTGAGTGTGTTACATTGACAGAGTGGGGTC
This sequence comes from Chiloscyllium punctatum, assembly GCF_047496795.1. Lineage (NCBI taxonomy): Eukaryota > Metazoa > Chordata > Chondrichthyes > Orectolobiformes > Hemiscylliidae > Chiloscyllium > Chiloscyllium punctatum. The sequence goes on from NC_092769.1 coordinate 19,515,880, forward strand.
AGTCTGCTCTTCCCTGGGTGTTTTACATTGAGAGAGTGGGATCAGTCTGCTCTTCTCTGTGTGTGTAACATTGACAGAGTGGGGTCAGTCTGCTCTTCCCTGGGTGGGTTACATTGACAGAGTGGGGTCAGTCTGCCCTTCCCTGGGTGTGTTACATTGACAGAGTGAACTCAGTCTGCTCTTCCCTGGGTGTGTTCCAATGACAGAGTGGCGTCAGTCTGTTCTCCCAGGGTTTGTTACATTGACAGAGTGGGGTCAGTCTGTTCTTCCCTGGGTGTGTTACATTGACAGAGTGGGGACAGTCTGCTCTTTTATGGGTGGGTTACATTGACACAGTGGGGTCAGTCTGCTCTTCCCTGGTTGTGTTACATTGACAGAGTGAGTTCAGTGTGCTCTTCCCTGGGTGTGTTACATTGACAGAGTGGGGTCAGTCTGCTCTTCCCTGGGAGGGTGACATTGACAGAGTGGGGTCAGTCTTCTCTTCCCTGGGTGTGTTACATTGACAGATTGGGGTCAGTCTGCTCTTCCCCAAGTTTGTTACATTGACACAGTGGGGTCAGTCTGTTCTTCCCTGGGTGTGTTACATTGACAGAGTGGGGTCAGTCTGCTCTTCCCTGGGTGTGTTACATTGACAGAGTGGGGTCAATCTGCTCTTCCCTGGGTGTTTTACATTGACAGAGTGGGGTCAGTCTGCTCTTCCCTGGGTGTGTTACATTGACAGAGTGTGGTCAATCTGCTCTTCCCTGGGTGGGTAACATTGACAGAGTGGGGTCAGTCTGCTCTTCCCTGGGTGTGTTTCATTGACAGAGTGGGGTCAGTTTGCTCTTCCCTGGGTGTGTTACATTGACAGAGTGGTGTCAGTCTGCTCTTCCCTGGGTGTGTTACATTGACAGTGTGGGGTCAGTCTGTTCTCCCAGGGTTTGTTACATTGACAGAGTGGGGTCAGTCTGTTCTTCCCTGGGTGTGTTACATTGACAGAGTGAGGTGAGTCTGCTCTTCCCAGGGCGTGTCACATTGACAGAGTGAGGTCAATCTGCTCTTCCCTGGGTGGGTAACATTGACAGAGTGTGGTCAGTCTGCTCTTCCCAGGGCGTGTCACATTGACAGAGTGGGGCCAGTCTGCTCTTTTATGGGTGTGTTACATTGACAGAGTGGGGTCAGTCTGCTATTCCCTGGGTGTGTTACATTGACAGAGTGGGATCAGTCTGCTCTTCCCTGGGTGTGTTACATTGACAGAGTGGAGTCAGTCTGTTCTTCCCTGGGTGTGTTACATTGACAGAGTGGAGTCAGTCTGCTCTTCCCTGGGTGTGTTACATTGACTGAGTGGGGTCAGTCTGTTCTTCCCTGGGTGTATTACATTGACAGAGTGGGGTCAGTCTGTTCTTCCCTGGGTGTGTTACATTGACAGAGTGGGTTCAGTCTGCTCTTCCCTGGGTGTGTTACATTGACAGAGTGGGGTCAGTCTGTTCTCCCAGGGTTTGTTACATTGACAGAGTGGGGTCAGTCTGCTCTTCCCTTGCTATGTTACAATGACAGAGTGGGGTCAGTGTGCACTTCCCTGTGTGTGTTACATTGACAGAGTGGGGGTCAGTCTGCTCTTCCCAGGGTGTGTTACATTGACAGAGTGTGGTCAGTCTGCTCTTCCCAGGGCGTGTCACATTGACAGAGTGAGGTCAATCTGCTCTTCCCTGGGTGGGTAACATTGACAGAGTGTGGTCAGTCTGCTCTTCCCAGGGCGTGTCACATTGACAGAGTGGGGCCAGTCTTCTCTTCCCTGGGTTTGTTACATTGACAGAGTGTGGTCAATCTGCTCTTCCCTGGGTGGGTAAAATTGACAGAGTGCGGTCAGTCTGCTCTTCCCTGGGTGTGTTACAATGACAGAGTGGTGTCAGTGTGCACATCACTGGGTGGGTTACATTGACAGAGTGGGGTAAGTCTGCAGTTCACTGTGTGAGTAATTTTGCAGAAGAGGACATTCTGCTCTTCTCTGGGTGGGTTACATTGAAAGAGTGCGGTCAGTCTGCTCTTCCCTGGGTGTGTTACAATGACAGAGTGGGGTCAGTGTGCACATCACTGGGTGGGTTACATTGACAGAGTTGGGTAAGTCTGCAGTTCACTGCGTGAGTAATTTTGCAGAAGAGGACATTCCGCTCTTCTCTGGGTGGGTTACATTGAAAGAGTGAGGTCAGTCTGCTCTTCCCTGGGTTTGTTACATTGACAGAGTTTGGTCAGTCTGCTCTTCCCTGGGTGTGTTACATTGACAGAGTTGGGTCAGTGTGCTCTTCCCAGGGCGTGTCACATTGACAGAGTGGCGACAGTCTGCTCTTTTTGAGTGGGTTACATTGACAGAGTGGGGTCAGTCTGCTCTTCCCTGGGTGTGTTACATTGACAGAGTAGGGTCAGTCTGCTCTTCCCTGGCTGTGTTACATTGACAGAGTGGGGTCAGTCTGCTCTTCCCTGGGTGTGTTACATTGACAGAGTGGGGTCAGTCTGCTCTTCCCTGGGTGTGTTACATTGACAGAGTGGGGTCAGTCTGCTCTTCCCTGGGTGTGTTACATTGACAGAGTGGGGTCAGTCTGCTCTTCCCTGGGTGCGTTACATTGACAGAGTGGGGTCAGTCTGCTCTTCCCTGGGTGTGTTACATTGACAGAGTGGGGTCAGTCTGCTCTTCCCTGGGTTTGTTACATTGACAGAGTGGGGTCAGTCTGCTCTTCCCTGGGTTTTTTAAATTGACAGAGTGGGCTCAGTCTGTTCTTCCCTTGGTGTGTTACATTGACAGAGTGGTATCTGTCTGCTCTTCCCTGGGTGTATTACATTGACAGAGTGGGGTCAGTCTGTTCTCCCATTGTGTGTTACATTGACAGAGTGCGGTCAGTCTGCTCTTCCCTGGGTGTGTTACAATGACAGAGTGGTGTCAGTGTGCACATCACTGGGTGGGTTACATTGACAGAGTGGGGTAAGTCTGCAGTTCACTGTGTGAGTAATTTTGCAGAAGAGGACATTCTGCTCTTCTCTGGGTGGGTTACATTGAAAGAGTGCGGTCAGTCTGCTCTTCCCTGGGTGTGTTACAATGACAGAGTGGGGTCAGTGTGCACATCACTGGGTGGGTTACATTGACAGAGTTGGGTAAGTCTGCAGTTCACTGCGTGAGTAATTTTGCAGAAGAGGACATTCTGCTCTTCTCTGGGTGGGTTACATTGAAAGAGTGAGGTCAGTCTGCTCTTCCCTGGGTTTGTTACATTGACACAGTTTGGTCAGTCTGCTCTTCCCTGGGTGTGTTACATTGACAGAGTTGGGTCAGTGTGCTCTTCCCAGGGCGTGTCACATTGACAGAGTGGCGACAGTCTGCTCTTTTTGAGTGGGTTACATTGACAGAGTGGGGTCAGTCTGCTCTTCCCTGGGTGTGTTACATTGACAGAGTAGGGTCAGTCTGCTCTTCCCTGGCTGTGTTACATTGACAGAGTGGGGTCAGTCTGCTCCTCCCTGGGTGTGTTACATTGACAGAGTGGGGTCAGTCTGCTCTTCCCTGGGTGTGTTACATTGACAGAGTGGGGTCAGTCTGCTCTTCCCTGGGTGTGTTACATTGACAGAGTGGGGTCAGTCTGCTCTTCCCTGGGTGTGTTACATTGACAGAGTGGGGTCAGTCTGCTCTTCCCTGGGTGTGTTACATTGACAGAGTGGTGTCAGTCTGCTCTTCCCTGGGTGTGTTACATTGACAGAGTGGTGTCAGTCTGCTCTTCCCTGGGTGTGTTACATTGACAGAGTGGGGTCAGTCTGCCCTTCCCTGGGTGTGTTCCATTGACAGAGTGGCGTCAGTCTGTTCTCCCAGGGTTTGTTACATTGACAGAGTGGGGTCAGTCTGTTCTTCCCTGGGTATGTTACATTGACAGAGTGAGGTCAGTCTGCTCTTCCCTGGGAGGGTTACATTGACAGGCTGGGGTCAGTCTTCTCTTCCCTGGGTGTGTTACATTGACAGATTGGGGTCAGTCTGCTCTTCCCCAAGTTGGTAACATTGACACAGTGGGGTCAGTCTGTTTTTCCCTGGGTGTGTTACATTGACAGATTGGGGTCAGTCTGCTCTTCCCTGGCTGTGTTACATTGACAGAGTGGGGTCAGTCTGATCTTCCCTGGTTGTGTTACATTGACAGAGTGAGTTCAGTCTGCTCTTCCCTGGGTGTGTTTCATTGACAGAGTGGGGTCAGTCTGCTCTTCCCTGGGTGTGTTCCATTGACAGAGTGGTGTCAGTCTGTTCTCCCAGGGTTTGTTACATTGACAGAGTGGGGTCAGTCTACTCTTCCCTGGGTGTGTTACATTGACAAGTGGGGTCAGTCTTCTCTTCCCTGGGTGTGTTACATTGACAGATTGGGGTCAGTCTGCTCTTCCCCAAGTTTGTTTCATTGACATAGTGGGGTCAGTCTGTTCTTCCCTGGGTGTGTTACATTGACAGAGTGGGGTCAGTCTGCTCTTCCCTGGGTATGTTACATTGAGAGAGTGGGGTCAGTCTGCTCTTCCCTGGGTGTGTTACATTGACAGAGTGAGGTCAGTCTGCTCTTCCCTGGGTGTGTTACATTGACAGAGTGGGGTCAATCTGCTCTTCCCTGGGTGTGTTTCATTGACAGAGTGGGGTCAGTTTGCTCTTCCCTGGGTGTGTTACATTGACAGAGTGGTGTCAGTCTGCTCTTCCCTGGGTGTGTTACAGTGACAGGGTGGGGTCAATCTGCTCTTCCCTGGGTGTGTTTCATTGACAGAGTGGGGTCAGTCTGCTCTTCCCTGGGTGTGTCACATTGACAGAGTGAGGTCAGTCTGCTCTTCCCTGGGTGTGTTACATTGACAGAGTGGGGTCAATCTGCACTTCCCTGGGTATGTTACATTGACAGAGTGGGGTCAGTCTGCTCTTCCCTGGGTGTGTTACATTGACAGAGTGAGGTCAGTCTGCTCTTCCCTGGGTGTGTTACATTGACAGAGTGGGGTCAATCTGCTCTTCCCTGGGTGTGTTTCATTGACAGAGTGGGGTCAGTCTGCTCTTCCCTGGGTGTGTTTCATTGACAGAGTGAGGTTAGTCTGCCCTTCCCTGGGTGTGTTCCATTTACAGAGTGGCGTCAGTCTGTTCTCCTAGGGTTTGTTTCATTGACAGAGTGGGGTCAGTCTGTTCTTCCCTGGGTGTGTTACATTGACAGAGTGAGGTCAGTCTGCTCTTCCCTGTGAGGGTTACATTGACAGAGTGGGGTCAGCTTGCTCCTCCCTGAGTGTGTTACATTGACAGAGTGGGGTCAGTCTGCTCTTCCCTGGGTGTTTTACATTGAGAGAGTGGGATCAGTCTGCTCTTCTCTGTGTGTGTAACATTGACAGAGTGGGGTCAGTCTGCTCTTCCCTGGGTGGGTTACATTGACAGAGTGGGGTCAGTCTGCCCTTCCCTGGGTGTGTTACATTGACAGAGTGAACTCAGTCTGCTCTTCCCTGGGTGTGTTCCAATGACAGAGTGGCGTCAGTCTGTTCTCCCAGGGTTTGTTACATTGACAGAGTGGGGTCAGTCTGTTCTTCCCTGGGTGTGTTACATTGACAGAGTGGGGACAGTCTGCTCTTTTATGGGTGGGTTACATTGACACAGTGGGGTCAGTCTGCTCTTCCCTGGTTGTGTTACATTGACAGAGTGAGTTCAGTGTGCTCTTCCCTGGGTGTGTTACATTGACAGAGTGGGGTCAGTCTGCTCTTCCCTGGGAGGGTGACATTGACAGAGTGGGGTCAGTCTTCTCTTCCCTGGGTGTGTTACATTGACAGATTGGGGTCAGTCTGCTCTTCCCCAAGTTTGTTACATTGACACAGTGGGGTCAGTCTGTTCTTCCCTGGGTGTGTTACATTGACAGAGTGGGGTCAGTCTGCTCTTCCCTGGGTGTGTTACATTGACAGAGTGGGGTCAATCTGCTCTTCCCTGGGTGTTTTACATTGACAGAGTGGGGTCAGTCTGCTCTTCCCTGGGTGTGTTACATTGACAGAGTGTGGTCAATCTGCTCTTCCCTGGGTGGGTAACATTGACAGAGTGGGGTCAGTCTGCTCTTCCCTGGGTGTGTTTCATTGACAGAGTGGGGTCAGTTTGCTCTTCCCTGGGTGTGTTACATTGACAGAGTGGTGTCAGTCTGCTCTTCCCTGGGTGTGTTACATTGACAGTGTGTGGTCAGTCTGTTCTCCCAGGGTTTGTTACATTGACAGAGTGGGGTCAGTCTGTTCTTCCCTGGGTGTGTTACATTGACAGAGTGAGGTGAGTCTGCTCTTCCCAGGGCGTGTCACATTGACAGAGTGAGGTCAATCTGCTCTTCCCTGGGTGGGTAACATTGACAGAGTGTGGTCAGTCTGCTCTTCCCAGGGCGTGTCACATTGACAGAGTGGGGCCAGTCTGCTCTTTTATGGGTGTGTTACATTGACAGAGTGGGGTCAGTCTGCTATTCCCTGGGTGTGTTACATTGACAGAGTGGGATCAGTCTGCTCTTCCCTGGGTGTGTTACATTGACAGAGTGGAGTCAGTCTGTTCTTCCCTGGGTGTGTTACATTGACAGAGTGGAGTCAGTCTGCTCTTCCCTGGGTGTGTTACATTGACTGAGTGGGGTCAGTCTGTTCTTCCCTGGGTGTATTACATTGACAGAGTGGGGTCAGTCTGTTCTTCCCTGGGTGTGTTACATTGACAGAGTGGGTTCAGTCTGCTCTTCCCTGGGTGTGTTACATTGACAGAGTGGGGTCAGTCTGTTCTCCCAGGGTTTGTTACATTGACAGAGTGGGGTCAGTCTGCTCTTCCCTTGCTATGTTACAATGACAGAGTGGGGTCAGTGTGCACTTCCCTGTGTGTGTTACATTGACAGAGTGGGGGTCAGTCTGCTCTTCCCAGGGTGTGTTACATTGACAGAGTGTGGTCAGTCTGCTCTTCCCAGGGCGTGTCACATTGACAGAGTGAGGTCAATCTGCTCTTCCCTGGGTGGGTAACATTGACAGAGTGTGGTCAGTCTGCTCTTCCCAGGGCGTGTCACATTGACAGAGTGGGGCCAGTCTTCTCTTCCTTGAGTTTGTTACATTGACAGAGTGTGGTCAATCTGCTCTTCCCTGGGTGGGTAAAATTGACAGAGTGCGGTCAGTCTGCTCTTCCCTGGGTGTGTTACAATGACAGAGTGGTGTCAGTGTGCACATCACTGGGTGGGTTACATTGACAGAGTGGGGTAAGTCTGCAGTTCACTGTGTGAGTAATTTTGCAGAAGAGGACATTCTGCTCTTCTCTGGGTGGGTTACATTGAAAGAGTGCGGTCAGTCTGCTCTTCCCTGGGTGTGTTACAATGACAGAGTGGGGTCAGTGTGCACATCACTGGGTGGGTTACATTGACAGAGTTGGGTAAGTCTGCAGTTCACTGCGTGAGTAATTTTGCAGAAGAGGACATTCCGCTCTTCTCTGGGTGGGTTACATTGAAAGAGTGAGGTCAGTCTGCTCTTCCCTGGGTTTGTTACATTGACAGAGTTTGGTCAGTCTGCTCTTCCCTGGGTGTGTTACATTGACAGAGTTGGGTCAGTGTGCTCTTCCCAGGGCGTGTCACATTGACAGAGTGGCGACAGTCTGCTCTTTTTGAGTGGGTTACATTGACAGAGTGGGGTCAGTCTGCTCTTCCCTGGGTGTGTTACATTGACAGAGTAGGGTCAGTCTGCTCTTCCCTGGCTGTGTTACATTGACAGAGTGGGGTCAGTCTGCTCTTCCCTGGGTGTGTTACATTGACAGAGTGGGGTCAGTCTGCTCTTCCCTGGGTGTGTTACATTGACAGAGTGGGGTCAGTCTGCTCTTCCCTGGGTGTGTTACATTGACAGAGTGGGGTCAGTCTGCTCTTCCCTGGGTGCGTTACATTGACAGAGTGGGGTCAGTCTGCTCTTCCCTGGGTGTGTTACATTGACAGAGTGGGGTCAGTCTGCTCTTCCCTGGGTGTGTTACATTGACAGAGTGGTGTCAGTCTGCTCTTCCCTGGGTGTGTTACATTGACAGAGTGGTGTCAGTCTGCTCTTCCCTGGGTGTGTTACATTGACAGAGTGGGGTCAGTCTGCCCTTCCCTGGGTGTGTTCCATTGACAGAGTGGCGTCAGTCTGTTCTTCCCTGGGTTTGTTACATTGACTGAGTGGGGTCAGTCTGTTCTTCCCTGGGTATGTTACATTGACAGAGTGAGGTGAGTCTGCTCTTCCCTGGGAGGGTTACATTGACAGAGTGGGGTCAGTCTTGCCTTCCCTGGGTGTGTTACATTGACAGATTGGGGTCAGTCTGCTCTTCCCCAAGTTGGTAACATTGACACAGTGGGGTCAGTCTGTTTTTCCCTGGGTGTGTTACATTGACAGATTGGGGTCAGTCTGCTCTTCCCTGGCTGTGTTACATTGACAGAGTGGGGTCAGTCTGATCTTCCCTGGTTGTGTTACATTGACAGAGTGAGTTCAGTCTGCTCTTCCCTGGGTGTGTTTCATTGACAGAGTGGGGTCAGTCTGCTCTTCCCTGGGTGTGTTCCATTGACAGAGTGGTGTCAGTCTGTTCTCCCAGGGTTTGTTACATTGACAGAGTGGGGTCAGTCTGCTCTTCCCTGGATGTGTTACATTGACAGAGTGGGGTCAGACTGCTCTTCCCTGGGTGTGTTACATTGACAGAGTGGGGTCAGTCTGCTCTTCCCTGGGTGTGTTACATTGACAGAGTGGGGTCAGTCTGCTCTTCCCTGGGTGTGTTACATTGACAGAGTGGGGTCAGTCTGCTCTTCCCTGGGAGGGTTACATTGACAAATGGGGTCAGTCTTCTCTTCCCTGGGTGTGTTACATTGACAGATTGGGGTCAGTCTGCTCTTCCCCAAGTTTGTTTCATTGACATAGTGGGGTCAGTCTGTTCTTCCCTGGGTGTGTTACATTGACAGAGTGGGGTCAGTCTGCTCTTCCCTGGGTATGTTACATTGACAGAGTGGGGTCAGTCTGCTCTTCCCTGGGTGTGTTACATTGACAGAGTGAGGTCAGTCTGCTCTTCCCTGGGTGTGTTACATTGACAGAGTTGGCTCAATCTGCACTTCCCTGGGTATGTTACATTGACAGAGTGGGGTCAGTCTGCTCTTCCCTGGGTGTGTTACATTGACAGAGTGAGGTCAGTCTGCTCTTCCCTGGGTGTGTTACATTGACAGAGTGGGGTCAATCTGCTCTTCCCTGGGTGTGTTTCATTGACAGAGTGGGGTCAGTTTGCTCTTCCCTGGGTGTGTTACATTAACAGAGTGGTGTCAGTCTGCTCTTCCCTGGGTGTGTTACAGTGACAGAGTGGGGTCAATCTGCTCTTGCCTGGGTGTGTTTCATTGACAGAGTGGGGTCAGTCTGCTCTTCCCTGGGTGTGTTACATTGACAGAGTGAGGTCAGTCTGCTCTTCCCTGGGTGTGTTACATTGACAGAGTGGGGTCAATCTGCACTTCCCTGGGTATGTTACATTGACAGAGTGGGGTCAGTCTGCTCTTCCCTGGGTGTGTTACATTGACAGAGTGAGGTCAGTCTGCTCTTCCCTGGGTGTGTTACATTGACAGAGTGGGGTCAATCTGCTCTTCCCTGGGTGTGTTTCATTGACAGAGTGGGGTCAGTCTGCTCTCCCCTGGGTGTGTTTCATTGACAGAGTGAGGTTAGTCTGCCCTTCCCTGGGTGTGTTCCATTTACAGAGTGGCGTCAGTCTGTTCTCCCAGGGTTTGTTTCATTGACAGAGTGGGGTCAGTCTGTTCTTCCCTGGGTGTGTTACATTGACAGAGTGAGGTCAGTCTGCTCTGCCCTGTGAGGGTTACATTGACAGAGTGGGGTCAGCTTGCTCCTCCCTGAGTGTGTTACATTGACAGAGAGGGGTCAGTCTGCTCTTCCCTGGGTGTTTTACATTGACAGAGTGGGATCAGTCTGCTCTTCTCTGTGTGTGTAACATTGACAGAGTGGGGTCAGTCTGCTCTTCCCTGGGTGGGTTACATTGACAGAGTGGGGTCAGTCTGCCCTTCCCTGGGTGTGTTACATTGACAGAGTGAACTCAGTCTGCTCTTCCCTGGGTGTGTTCCAATGACAGAGTGGCGTCAGTCTGTTCTCCCAGGGTTTGTTACATTGACAGAGTGGGGTCAGTCTGTTCTTCCCTGGGTGTGTTATATTGACAGAGTGGGGACAGTCTGCTCTTTTATGGGTGGGTTACATTGACACAGTGGGGTCAGTCTGCTCTTCCCTGGTTGTGTTACATTGACAGAGTGAGTTCAGTCTGCTCTTCCCTGGGTGTGTTACATTGACAGAGTGGGGACAGTCTGCTCTTCCCTGGGAGGGTGACATTGACAGAGTGGGGTCAGTCTTCTCTTCCCTGGGTGTGTTACATTGACAGATTGGGGTCAGTCTGATCTTCCCCAAGTTTGTTACATTGACACAGTGGGGTCAGTCTGTTCTTCCCTGGGTGTGTTACATTGACAGAGTGGGGTCAGTCTGCTCTTCCCTGGCTGTGTTACATTGACAGAGTGGGGTCAGTCTGCTCTTCCCTGGGTGTTTTACATTGACAGAGTGGGGTCAGTCTGCTCTTCCCTGGGTGGGTAACATTGACAGAGTGTGGACAGTCTGCTCTTCCCAGGGCGTGTCACATTGACAGAGTGGGGCCAGTCTGCTCTTTTATGGGTGTGTTACATTGACAGAGTGGGGTCAGTCTGCTATTCCCTGGCTGTGTTACATTGACAGAGTGGGATCAGTCTGCTCTTCCCTGGGTGTGTTACATTGACAGATTGGGGTCAGTCTGCTCTTCCCTGGGTGTGTTACATTGACTGAGTGGGGTCAGTCTGTTCTTCCCTGGGTGTATTACATTGACAGAGTGGAGTCAGTCTGTTCTTCCCTGGGTGTGTTACATTGACAGAGTGGGTTCAGTATGCTCTTCCCTGGGTGTGTAACATTGACAGAGTGGGGTCAGTCTGTTCTCCCAGGGTTTGTTACATTGACAGATTGGGGTCAGTCTGCTCTTCCCCAAGTTTGTTACATTGACACAGTGGGGTCAGTGTGCACTTCCCTGTGTGTGTTACATTGACAGAGTGGGGGTCAGTCTGCTCTTCCCAGGGTGTGTTACATTGACAGAGTGTGGTCAGTCTGCTCTTCTCAGGGCGTGTCACATTGACAGAGTGGGGTCAGTCTGCTCTTTTATGTGTGGGTTACATTGACAGAATGAATTCAGTCTGCTCTTCCCTGGGTGTGTTACATTGTCAGAGTGGGGTCAGTCTGCTATTCCCTGGGTGTTTTACATTGACAGAGTGAGGTCAGTCTGCTCTTCCCTGGGTTTGTTACATTGACAGAGTGGGGTCAGTCTTCTCTTCCCTGGGTGTGTTACATTGACCGATTGGGGTCAGTCTGCTCTTCCCTGGATTTGTTACATTGACAGAGTGGGGTCAGTCTTCTCTTCCCAGGGTGTGTTACATTGACCGATTGGGGTCAGTCTGCTCTTCCCTCCGTGTGTTACATTGACAGAGTGGGGTCAGTCTGTTCTTCCTTGGGTGTGTTAAATTGACAGAGTGAGTTCAGTCTGCTCTTCCCTGGGTGTGTTACATTGACAGAGTGTGGTCAGTCTGATCGTCCCTGGTTGTGTTACATTGACAGAGTGAGTTCAGTCTGCTCTTCCCTGGGTGTGTTACATTGACAGAGTGGGTTCAGTATGCTCTTCCCTGGGTGTGTAACATTGACAGAGTGGGGTCAGTCTGTTCTCCCAGGGTTTGTGACATTGACAGAGTGGGGTCAGTCTGCTCTTCCCTTGCTGTGTTACAATGACAGAGTGGGGTCAGTGTGCACTTCCCTGTGTGTATTACATTGACAGAGTGGGGGTCAGTCTGCTCTTCCCAGGGTGTGTTACATTGACAGAGTGTGGTCAGTCTGCTCTTCTCAGGGCGTGTCACATTGACAGAGTGGGGTCAGTCTGCTCTTTTATGGGTGGGTTACATTGACAGAATGAATTCAGTCTGCTCTTCCCTGCGTGTGTTACATTGACAGAGTGAGTTCAGTCTGCTCTTCCCTGGGTGTGTTACATTGTCAGAGTGGGGTCAGTCTGCTATTCCCTGGGTGTTTTACATTGACAGAGTGAGGTCAGTCTGCTCTTCCCTGGGTTTGTTACATTGACAGAGTGGGGTCAGTCTTCTCTTCCCTGGGTGTGTTACATTGACCGATTGGGGTCAGTCTGCTCTTCCCTGCGTGTGTTACATTGACAGAGTGGGGTCAGTCTGTTCTTCCTTGGGTGTGTTATATTGACAGAGTGAGTTCAGTCTGCTCTTCCCTGGGTGTGTTACATTGACAGAGTGTGGTCAGTCTGATCTTCCCTGGTTGTGTTACATTGACAGAGTGAGTTCAGTCTGCTCTTCCCTGGGTGTGTTACATTGACAGAGTGGGGTCAGTCTGCTCTTCCCTGGGAGGGTTACATTGACAGAGTGGGGTCAGTCTTCTCTTCCCTGGGTGTGTTACATTGACAGATTGGGGTCAGTCTGCTCTTCCCCAAGTTTGTTACATTGACACAGTGGGGTCAGTCTGTTCTTCCCTGGGTGTGTTACATTGACAGAGTAGGGTCAGTCTGCTCTTCCCTGGCTGCGTTACATTGACAGAGTTGGGTCAGTCTGCTCTCCCCTGGGTGTGTTACATTGACAGATTGGGGTCAGTCTGCTCTTCCCTGGGTGTGTTACATTGACAGAGTGCGGTCAATCTGCTCTTCCCTGGGTGTGTTTCATTGACAGAGTGGGGTCGGTCTGCTCTTCCCTGGGTGTGTTACATTGACAGAGTTGGGTCAGTGTGCTCTTCCCAGGGCGTGTCACATTGACAGAGTGGGGACAGTCTGCTCTTTTATGGGTGGGTTACATTGACAGAGTGGGGTCAGTCTGCTCTTCCCTGGGTGTGTTTCATTGACAGAGTGGGGTCGGTCTGCTCTTCCCTGGGTGTGTTACATTGACAGAGTTGGGTCAGTGTGCTCTTCCCAGGGCGTGTCACATTGACAGAGTGGGGACAGTCTGCTCTTCCCTGTGAGGGTTATATTGACAGAGTGGGGTCAGCTTGCTCTTCCCTGGGTGTGTTACATTGACAGAGTGGGGTCAGTCTGCTCTTCCCTGGGTGTTTTACATTGACAGAGTGGGATCAGTCTGCTCTTCTCTGTGTGTGTAACATTGACAGAGTGGGGTCAGTCTGCTCTTCCCCAAGTTTGTTACATTGACACAGTGGGGTCAGTCTGTTCTTCCCTGGGTGTGTTACATTGACAGAGTGGGGTCAGTCTGCTCTTCCCTGGCTGTGTTACATTGACAGAGTGGTGTCAGTCTGCTCTTCCCTGGGTGTGTTACATTGACAGAGTGAGGTTAGTCTGCCCTTCCCTATTGTGTTCCATTGACAGAGTGGCGTCAGTCTGTTCTCCCAGGGTTTGTTACATTGACAGAGTGGGGTCAGTCTGTTCTTCCCTGGGTGTTTTACATTGACAAAGTGGGGACAGTCTGCTCTTTTATGGGTGGGTTACATTGACAGAGTGGGGTCAGTCTGCTCTTCCCTGGGTGTGTTACATTGACAGAGTGGGGTCAGTCTGATCTTCCCTGGTTGTGTTACATTGACAGAGTGAGTTCAGTCTGCTCTTCCCTGGGTGTGTTACATTGACAGAGTGGTGTCAGTCTGCTCTTCCCTGGGAGGGTGACATTGACAGAGTGGGGTCAGTCTTCTCTTCCCTGGGTGTGTTACATTGACAGATTGGGGTCAGTCTGCTCTTCCCCAAGTTTTTTACATTGACACAGTGGGGTCAGTCTGTTCTTCCCTGGGTGTGCTACATTGACAGAGTGGGGTCAGTCTGCTCTTCCCTGGCTGTGTTACATTGACAGAGTGGGGTCAGTCTGCTCTTCCCTGGGTGTGTTACATTGACAGAGTGGGGTCAGTCTGCTCTTCCCTGGGTGTGTTACATTGACAGAGTGGGGTCAATCTGCTCTTCCCTGGGTGGGTAACATTGACAGAGTGGGGTCGGTCTGCTCTTCCCTGGGTGTGTTTCATTGACAGAGTGGGGTCAGTTTGCTCTTCCCTGGGTGTGTTACATTGACAGAGTGGTGCCAGTCTGCTCTTCCCTGGATGTGTTATATTGACAGAGTGGGGTCAGTCTGCTCTTTTATGGGTGGGTTACATTGACAGAATGAATTCAGTCTGCTCTTCCCTGCGTGTGTTACATTGACAGAGTGTGGTCAGTCTGATCTTCCCTGGTTGTGTTACATTGACAGAGTGAGTTCAGTCTGCTCTTCCCTGGGTGTGTTACATTGTCAGAGTGGGGTCAGTCTGCTATTCCCTGGGTGTTTTACATTGACAGAGTGAGGTCAGTCTGCTCTTCCCTGGGTTTGTTACATTGACAGAGTGGGGTCAGTCTTCTCTTCCCTGGGTGTGTTACATTGACCGATTGGGGTCAGTCTGCTCTTCCCTGCGTGTGTTACATTGACAGAGTGGGGTCAGTCTGTTCTTCCTTGGGTGTGTTATATTGACAGAGTGAGTTCAGTCTGCTCTTCCCTGGGTGTGTTACATTGACAGAGTGTGGTCAGTCTGATCTTCCCTGGTTGTGTTACATTGACAGAGTGAGTTCAGTCTGCTCTTCCCTGGGTGTGTTACATTGACAGAGTGGGGTCAGTCTGCTCTTCCCTGGGAGGGTTACATTGACAGAGTGGGGTCAGTCTGCCCTTCCCTGGGTGTGTTCCATTGACAGAGTGGGGTCAGTCTGTTCTCCCTGGGTTTGTTACATTGACAGAGTGGGGTCAGTCTGCTCTTCCCTGGGTTTTTTAAATTGACAGAGTGTGCTCAGTCTGTTCTTCCCTTGGTGTGTTACATTGACAGAGTGGTATCTGTCTGCTCTTCCCTGGGTGTATTACATTGACAGAGTGGGGTCAGTCTGTTCTCCCATTGTGTGTTACATTGACAGAGTGCGGTCAGTCTGCTCTTCCCTGGGTGTGTTACAATGACAGAGTGGTGTCAGTGTGCACATCACTGGGTGGGTTACATTGACAGAGTGGGGTAAGTCTGCAGTTCACTGTGTGAGTAATTTTGCAGAAGAGGACATTCTGCTCTTCTCTGGGTGGGTTACATTGAAAGAGTGCGGTCAGTCTGCTCTTCCCTGGGTGTGTTACAATGACAGAGTGGGGTCAGTGTGCACATCACTGGGTGGGTTACATTGACAGAGTTGGGTAAGTCTGCAGTTCACTGCGTGAGTAATTTTGCAGAAGAGGACATTCTGCTCTTCTCTGGGTGGGTTACATTGAAAGAGTGAGGTCAGTCTGCTCTTCCCTGGGTTTGTTACATTGACAGAGTTGGGTCAGTGTGCTCTTCCCAGGGCGTGTCACATTGACAGAGTGGCGACAGTCTGCTCTTTTTGAGTGGGTTACATTGACAGAGTGGGGTCAGTCTGCTCTTCCCTGGCTGTGTTACATTGACAGAGTGGGGTCAGTCTGCTCTTCCCTGGGTGTGTTACATTGACAGAGTGGGGTCAGTCTGCTCTTCCCTGGCTGTGTTACATTGACAGAGTGGGGTCAGTCTGCTCTTCCCTGGGTGTGTTACATTGACAGAGTGGGGTCAGTCTGCTCTTCCCTGGGTGTGTTACATTGACAGAGTGGGGTCAGTCTGCTCTTCCCTGGGTGTGTTACATTGACAGAGTGGTGTCAGTCTGCTCTTCCCTGGGTGTGTTACATTGACAGAGTGGTGTCAGTCTGCTCTTCCCTGGGTGTGTTACATTGACAGAGTGGGGTCAGTCTGCCCTTCCCTGGGTGTGTTCCATTGACAGAGTGGCGTCAGTCTGTTCTCCCAGGGTTTGTTACATTGACAGAGTGGGGTCAGTCTGTTCTTCCCTGGGTTTGTTACATTGACAGAGTGGGGTCAGTCTGTTCTTCCCTGGGTGTTTTACATTGACAAAGTGGGGACAGTCTGCTCTTTTATGGGTGGGTTACATTGACAGAGTGGGGTCAGTCTGCTCTTCCCTGGGTGTGTTACATTGACAGAGTGGAGTCAGTCTGATCTTCCCTGGTTGTGTTACATTGACAGAGTGAGTTCAGTCTGCTCTTCCCTGGGTGTGTTACATTGACAGAGTGGTGTCAGTCTGCTCTTCCCTGGGAGGGTGACATTGACAGAGTGGGGTCAGTCTTCTCTTCCCTGGGTGTGTTACATTGACAGATTGGGGTCAGTCTGCTCTTCCCCAAGTTTGTTACATTGAAACAGTGGGGTCAGTCTGTTCTTCCCTGGGTGTGCTACATTGACAGAGTGGGGTCAGTCTGCTCTTCCCTGGCTGTGTTACATTGACAGAGTGGGGTCAGTCTGCTCTTCCCTGGGTGTGTTACATTGACAGAGTGGGGTCAGTCTGCTCTTCCCTGGGTGTGTTACATTGACAGAGTGGGGTCAGTCTGCTCTTCCCTGGGTGTGTTACATTGACAGAGTGGGGTCAATCTGCTCTTCCCTGGGTGGGTAACATTGACAGAGTGGGGTCGGTCTGCTCTTCCCTGGGTGTGTTTCATTGACAGAGTAGGGTCAGTTTGCTCTTCCCTGGGTGTGTTACATTGACAGAGTGGTGTCAGTCTGCTCTTCCCTGGGTGTGTTATATTGACAGAGTGGGGTCAGTCTGCCCTTCCCTCGGTGTGTTCCATTGACAGAGTGGGGTCAGTCTGTTCTCCCAGGGTTTGTTACATTGACAGAGTGGGGTCAGTCTGTTCTTCCCTGGGTGTGTTACATTGACAGAGTGTGGTCAGTCTGATCTTCCCTGGTTGTGTTACATTGACAGAGTGAGTTCAGTCTGCTCTTCCCTGGGTGTGTTACATTGACAGAGTGTGGTCAGTCTGATCTTCCCTGGTTGTGTTACATTGACAGAGTGAGTTCAGTCTGCTCTTCCCTGGGTGTGTTACATTGACAGAGTGGGGTCAGTCTGCTCTTCCCTGGGAGGGTTACATTGACAGAGTGGGGTCAGTCTTCTCTTCTCTGGGTGTGTTACATTGACAGAGTGTGGTCAGTCTGCTCTTCCCTGGGTGTGTTTCATTGACAGAGTGGGGTCAGTTTGCTCTTCCCTGGGTGTGTTACATTGACAGAGTGGTGTCAGTCTGCTCTTCCCTGGGTGTGTTACATTGACAGTGTGGGGTCAGTCTGTTCTCCCAGGGTTTGTTACATTGACAGAGTGGGGTCAGTCTGTTCTTCCCTGGGTGTGTTACATTGACAGAGTGAGGTGAGTCTGCTCTTCCCAGGGCGTGTCACATTGACAGAGTGAGGTCAATCTGCTCTTCCCTGGGTGGGTAACATTGACAGAGTGTGGTCAGTCTGCTCTTCCCAGGGCGTGTCACATTGACAGAGTGGGGCCAGTCTGCTCTTTTATGGGTGTGTTACATTGACAGAGTGGGGTCAGTCTGCTATTCCCTGGGTGTGTTACATTGACAGAGTGGGATCAGTCTGCTCTTCCCTGGGTGTGTTACATTGACAGAGTGGAGTCAGTCTGTTCTTCCCTGGGTGTGTTACATTGACAGAGTGGAGTCAGTCTGCTCTTCCCTGGGTGTGTTACATTGACTGAGTGGGGTCAGTCTGTTCTTCCCTGGGTGTATTACATTGACAGAGTGGGGTCAGTCTGTTCTTCCCTGGGTGTGTTACATTGACAGAGTGGGTTCAGTCTGCTCTTCCCTGGGTGTGTTACATTGACAGAGTGGGGTCAGTCTGTTCTCCCAGGGTTTGTTACATTGACAGAGTGGGGTCAGTCTGCTCTTCCCTTGCTATGTTACAATGACAGAGTGGGGTCAGTGTGCACTTCCCTGTGTGTGTTACATTGACAGAGTGGGGGTCAGTCTGCTCTTCCCAGGGTGTGTTACATTGACAGAGTGTGGTCAGTCTGCTCTTCCCAGGGCGTGTCACATTGACAGAGTGAGGTCAATCTGCTCTTCCCTGGGTGGGTAACATTGACAGAGTGTGGTCAGTCTGCTCTTCCCAGGGCGTGTCACATTGACAGAGTGGGGCCAGTCTTCTCTTCCTTGAGTTTGTTACATTGACAGAGTGTGGTCAATCTGCTCTTCCCTGGGTGGGTAAAATTGACAGAGTGCGGTCAGTCTGCTCTTCCCTGGGTGTGTTACAATGACAGAGTGGTGTCAGTGTGCACATCACTGGGTGGGTTACATTGACAGAGTGGGGTAAGTCTGCAGTTCACTGTGTGAGTAATTTTGCAGAAGAGGACATTCTGCTCTTCTCTGGGTGGGTTACATTGAAAGAGTGCGGTCAGTCTGCTCTTCCCTGGGTGTGTTACAATGACAGAGTGGGGTCAGTGTGCACATCACTGGGTGGGTTACATTGACAGAGTTGGGTAAGTCTGCAGTTCACTGCGTGAGTAATTTTGCAGAAGAGGACATTCCGCTCTTCTCTGGGTGGGTTACATTGAAAGAGTGAGGTCAGTCTGCTCTTCCCTGGGTTTGTTACATTGACAGAGTTTGGTCAGTCTGCTCTTCCCTGGGTGTGTTACATTGACAGAGTTGGGTCAGTGTGCTCTTCCCAGGGCGTGTCACATTGACAGAGTGGCGACAGTCTGCTCTTTTTGAGTGGGTTACATTGACAGAGTGGGGTCAGTCTGCTCTTCCCTGGGTGTGTTACATTGACAGAGTAGGGTCAGTCTGCTCTTCCCTGGCTGTGTTACATTGACAGAGTGGGGTCAGTCTGCTCTTCCCTGGGTGTGTTACATTGACAGAGTGGGGTCAGTCTGCTCTTCCCTGGGTGTGTTACATTGACAGAGTGGGGTCAGTCTGCTCTTCCCTGGGTGTGTTACATTGACAGAGTGGGGTCAGTCTGCTCTTCCCTGGGTGCGTTACATTGACAGAGTGGGGTCAGTCTGCTCTTCCCTGGGTGTGTTACATTGACAGAGTGGGGTCAGTCTGCTCTTCCCTGGGTGTGTTACATTGACAGAGTGGTGTCAGTCTGCTCTTCCCTGGGTGTGTTACATTGACAGAGTGGTGTCAGTCTGCTCTTCCCTGGGTGTGTTACATTGACAGAGTGGGGTCAGTCTGCCCTTCCCTGGGTGTGTTCCATTGACAGAGTGGCGTCAGTCTGTTCTTCCCTGGGTTTGTTACATTGACTGAGTGGGGTCAGTCTGTTCTTCCCTGGGTATGTTACATTGACAGAGTGAGGTGAGTCTGCTCTTCCCTGGGAGGGTTACATTGACAGAGTGGGGTCAGTCTTGCCTTCCCTGGGTGTGTTACATTGACAGATTGGGGTCAGTCTGCTCTTCCCCAAGTTGGTAACATTGACACAGTGGGGTCAGTCTGTTTTTCCCTGGGTGTGTTACATTGACAGATTGGGGTCAGTCTGCTCTTCCCTGGCTGTGTTACATTGACAGAGTGGGGTCAGTCTGATCTTCCCTGGTTGTGTTACATTGACAGAGTGAGTTCAGTCTGCTCTTCCCTGGGTGTGTTTCATTGACAGAGTGGGGTCAGTCTGCTCTTCCCTGGGTGTGTTCCATTGACAGAGTGGTGTCAGTCTGTTCTCCCAGGGTTTGTTACATTGACAGAGTGGGGTCAGTCTGCTCTTCCCTGGATGTGTTACATTGACAGAGTGGGGTCAGACTGCTCTTCCCTGGGTGTGTTACATTGACAGAGTGGGGTCAGTCTGCTCTTCCCTGGGTGTGTTACATTGACAGAGTGGGGTCAGTCTGCTCTTCCCTGGGTGTGTTACATTGACAGAGTGGGGTCAGTCTGCTCTTCCCTGGGAGGGTTACATTGACAAATGGGGTCAGTCTTCTCTTCCCTGGGTGTGTTACATTGACAGATTGGGGTCAGTCTGCTCTTCCCCAAGTTTGTTTCATTGACATAGTGGGGTCAGTCTGTTCTTCCCTGGGTGTGTTACATTGACAGAGTGGGGTCAGTCTGCTCTTCCCTGGGTATGTTACATTGACAGAGTGGGGTCAGTCTGCTCTTCCCTGGGTGTGTTACATTGACAGAGTGAGGTCAGTCTGCTCTTCCCTGGGTGTGTTACATTGACAGAGTTGGCTCAATCTGCACTTCCCTGGGTATGTTACATTGACAGAGTGGGGTCAGTCTGCTCTTCCCTGGGTGTGTTACATTGACAGAGTGAGGTCAGTCTGCTCTTCCCTGGGTGTGTTACATTGACAGAGTGGGGTCAATCTGCTCTTCCCTGGGTGTGTTTCATTGACAGAGTGGGGTCAGTTTGCTCTTCCCTGGGTGTGTTACATTAACAGAGTGGTGTCAGTCTGCTCTTCCCTGGGTGTGTTACAGTGACAGAGTGGGGTCAATCTGCTCTTGCCTGGGTGTGTTTCATTGACAGAGTGGGGTCAGTCTGCTCTTCCCTGGGTGTGTTACATTGACAGAGTGAGGTCAGTCTGCTCTTCCCTGGGTGTGTTACATTGACAGAGTGGGGTCAATCTGCACTTCCCTGGGTATGTTACATTGACAGAGTGGGGTCAGTCTGCTCTTCCCTGGGTGTGTTACATTGACAGAGTGAGGTCAGTCTGCTCTTCCCTGGGTGTGTTACATTGACAGAGTGGGGTCAATCTGCTCTTCCCTGGGTGTGTTTCATTGACAGAGTGGGGTCAGTCTGCTCTCCCCTGGGTGTGTTTCATTGACAGAGTGAGGTTAGTCTGCCCTTCCCTGGGTGTGTTCCATTTACAGAGTGGCGTCAGTCTGTTCTCCCAGGGTTTGTTTCATTGACAGAGTGGGGTCAGTCTGTTCTTCCCTGGGTGTGTTACATTGACAGAGTGAGGTCAGTCTGCTCTGCCCTGTGAGGGTTACATTGACAGAGTGGGGTCAGCTTGCTCCTCCCTGAGTGTGTTACATTGACAGAGAGGGGTCAGTCTGCTCTTCCCTGGGTGTTTTACATTGACAGAGTGGGATCAGTCTGCTCTTCTCTGTGTGTGTAACATTGACAGAGTGGGGTCAGTCTGCTCTTCCCTGGGTGGGTTACATTGACAGAGTGGGGTCAGTCTGCCCTTCCCTGGGTGTGTTACATTGACAGAGTGAACTCAGTCTGCTCTTCCCTGGGTGTGTTCCAATGACAGAGTGGCGTCAGTCTGTTCTCCCAGGGTTTGTTACATTGACAGAGTGGGGTCAGTCTGTTCTTCCCTGGGTGTGTTATATTGACAGAGTGGGGACAGTCTGCTCTTTTATGGGTGGGTTACATTGACACAGTGGGGTCAGTCTGCTCTTCCCTGGTTGTGTTACATTGACAGAGTGAGTTCAGTCTGCTCTTCCCTGGGTGTGTTACATTGACAGAGTGGGGACAGTCTGCTCTTCCCTGGGAGGGTGACATTGACAGAGTGGGGTCAGTCTTCTCTTCCCTGGGTGTGTTACATTGACAGATTGGGGTCAGTCTGATCTTCCCCAAGTTTGTTACATTGACACAGTGGGGTCAGTCTGTTCTTCCCTGGGTGTGTTACATTGACAGAGTGGGGTCAGTCTGCTCTTCCCTGGCTGTGTTACATTGACAGAGTGGGGTCAGTCTGCTCTTCCCTGGGTGTTTTACATTGACAGAGTGGGGTCAGTCTGCTCTTCCCTGGGTGGGTAACATTGACAGAGTGTGGACAGTCTGCTCTTCCCAGGGCGTGTCACATTGACAGAGTGGGGCCAGTCTGCTCTTTTATGGGTGTGTTACATTGACAGAGTGGGGTCAGTCTGCTATTCCCTGGCTGTGTTACATTGACAGAGTGGGATCAGTCTGCTCTTCCCTGGGTGTGTTACATTGACAGATTGGGGTCAGTCTGCTCTTCCCTGGGTGTGTTACATTGACTGAGTGGGGTCAGTCTGTTCTTCCCTGGGTGTATTACATTGACAGAGTGGAGTCAGTCTGTTCTTCCCTGGGTGTGTTACATTGACAGAGTGGGTTCAGTATGCTCTTCCCTGGGTGTGTAACATTGACAGAGTGGGGTCAGTCTGTTCTCCCAGGGTTTGTTACATTGACAGATTGGGGTCAGTCTGCTCTTCCCCAAGTTTGTTACATTGACACAGTGGGGTCAGTGTGCACTTCCCTGTGTGTGTTACATTGACAGAGTGGGGGTCAGTCTGCTCTTCCCAGGGTGTGTTACATTGACAGAGTGTGGTCAGTCTGCTCTTCTCAGGGCGTGTCACATTGACAGAGTGGGGTCAGTCTGCTCTTTTATGTGTGGGTTACATTGACAGAATGAATTCAGTCTGCTCTTCCCTGGGTGTGTTACATTGTCAGAGTGGGGTCAGTCTGCTATTCCCTGGGTGTTTTACATTGACAGAGTGAGGTCAGTCTGCTCTTCCCTGGGTTTGTTACATTGACAGAGTGGGGTCAGTCTTCTCTTCCCTGGGTGTGTTACATTGACCGATTGGGGTCAGTCTGCTCTTCCCTGGATTTGTTACATTGACAGAGTGGGGTCAGTCTTCTCTTCCCAGGGTGTGTTACATTGACCGATTGGGGTCAGTCTGCTCTTCCCTCCGTGTGTTACATTGACAGAGTGGGGTCAGTCTGTTCTTCCTTGGGTGTGTTAAATTGACAGAGTGAGTTCAGTCTGCTCTTCCCTGGGTGTGTTACATTGACAGAGTGTGGTCAGTCTGATCGTCCCTGGTTGTGTTACATTGACAGAGTGAGTTCAGTCTGCTCTTCCCTGGGTGTGTTACATTGACAGAGTGGGTTCAGTATGCTCTTCCCTGGGTGTGTAACATTGACAGAGTGGGGTCAGTCTGTTCTCCCAGGGTTTGTGACATTGACAGAGTGGGGTCAGTCTGCTCTTCCCTTGCTGTGTTACAATGACAGAGTGGGGTCAGTGTGCACTTCCCTGTGTGTATTACATTGACAGAGTGGGGGTCAGTCTGCTCTTCCCAGGGTGTGTTACATTGACAGAGTGTGGTCAGTCTGCTCTTCTCAGGGCGTGTCACATTGACAGAGTGGGGTCAGTCTGCTCTTTTATGGGTGGGTTACATTGACAGAATGAATTCAGTCTGCTCTTCCCTGCGTGTGTTACATTGACAGAGTGAGTTCAGTCTGCTCTTCCCTGGGTGTGTTACATTGTCAGAGTGGGGTCAGTCTGCTATTCCCTGGGTGTTTTACATTGACAGAGTGAGGTCAGTCTGCTCTTCCCTGGGTTTGTTACATTGACAGAGTGGGGTCAGTCTTCTCTTCCCTGGGTGTGTTACATTGACCGATTGGGGTCAGTCTGCTCTTCCCTGCGTGTGTTACATTGACAGAGTGGGGTCAGTCTGTTCTTCCTTGGGTGTGTTATATTGACAGAGTGAGTTCAGTCTGCTCTTCCCTGGGTGTGTTACATTGACAGAGTGTGGTCAGTCTGATCTTCCCTGGTTGTGTTACATTGACAGAGTGAGTTCAGTCTGCTCTTCCCTGGGTGTGTTACATTGACAGAGTGGGGTCAGTCTGCTCTTCCCTGGGAGGGTTACATTGACAGAGTGGGGTCAGTCTTCTCTTCCCTGGGTGTGTTACATTGACAGATTGGGGTCAGTCTGCTCTTCCCCAAGTTTGTTACATTGACACAGTGGGGTCAGTCTGTTCTTCCCTGGGTGTGTTACATTGACAGAGTAGGGTCAGTCTGCTCTTCCCTGGCTGCGTTACATTGACAGAGTTGGGTCAGTCTGCTCTCCCCTGGGTGTGTTACATTGACAGATTGGGGTCAGTCTGCTCTTCCCTGGGTGTGTTACATTGACAGAGTGCGGTCAATCTGCTCTTCCCTGGGTGTGTTTCATTGACAGAGTGGGGTCGGTCTGCTCTTCCCTGGGTGTGTTACATTGACAGAGTTGGGTCAGTGTGCTCTTCCCAGGGCGTGTCACATTGACAGAGTGGGGACAGTCTGCTCTTTTATGGGTGGGTTACATTGACAGAGTGGGGTCAGTCTGCTCTTCCCTGGGTGTGTTTCATTGACAGAGTGGGGTCGGTCTGCTCTTCCCTGGGTGTGTTACATTGACAGAGTTGGGTCAGTGTGCTCTTCCCAGGGCGTGTCACATTGACAGAGTGGGGACAGTCTGCTCTTCCCTGTGAGGGTTATATTGACAGAGTGGGGTCAGCTTGCTCTTCCCTGGGTGTGTTACATTGACAGAGTGGGGTCAGTCTGCTCTTCCCTGGGTGTTTTACATTGACAGAGTGGGATCAGTCTGCTCTTCTCTGTGTGTGTAACATTGACAGAGTGGGGTCAGTCTGCTCTTCCCCAAGTTTGTTACATTGACACAGTGGGGTCAGTCTGTTCTTCCCTGGGTGTGTTACATTGACAGAGTGGGGTCAGTCTGCTCTTCCCTGGCTGTGTTACATTGACAGAGTGGTGTCAGTCTGCTCTTCCCTGGGTGTGTTACATTGACAGAGTGAGGTTAGTCTGCCCTTCCCTATTGTGTTCCATTGACAGAGTGGCGTCAGTCTGTTCTCCCAGGGTTTGTTACATTGACAGAGTGGGGTCAGTCTGTTCTTCCCTGGGTGTTTTACATTGACAAAGTGGGGACAGTCTGCTCTTTTATGGGTGGGTTACATTGACAGAGTGGGGTCAGTCTGCTCTTCCCTGGGTGTGTTACATTGACAGAGTGGGGTCAGTCTGATCTTCCCTGGTTGTGTTACATTGACAGAGTGAGTTCAGTCTGCTCTTCCCTGGGTGTGTTACATTGACAGAGTGGTGTCAGTCTGCTCTTCCCTGGGAGGGTGACATTGACAGAGTGGGGTCAGTCTTCTCTTCCCTGGGTGTGTTACATTGACAGATTGGGGTCAGTCTGCTCTTCCCCAAGTTTTTTACATTGACACAGTGGGGTCAGTCTGTTCTTCCCTGGGTGTGCTACATTGACAGAGTGGGGTCAGTCTGCTCTTCCCTGGCTGTGTTACATTGACAGAGTGGGGTCAGTCTGCTCTTCCCTGGGTGTGTTACATTGACAGAGTGGGGTCAGTCTGCTCTTCCCTGGGTGTGTTACATTGACAGAGTGGGGTCAATCTGCTCTTCCCTGGGTGGGTAACATTGACAGAGTGGGGTCGGTCTGCTCTTCCCTGGGTGTGTTTCATTGACAGAGTGGGGTCAGTTTGCTCTTCCCTGGGTGTGTTACATTGACAGAGTGGTGCCAGTCTGCTCTTCCCTGGATGTGTTATATTGACAGAGTGGGGTCAGTCTGCTCTTTTATGGGTGGGTTACATTGACAGAATGAATTCAGTCTGCTCTTCCCTGCGTGTGTTACATTGACAGAGTGTGGTCAGTCTGATCTTCCCTGGTTGTGTTACATTGACAGAGTGAGTTCAGTCTGCTCTTCCCTGGGTGTGTTACATTGTCAGAGTGGGGTCAGTCTGCTATTCCCTGGGTGTTTTACATTGACAGAGTGAGGTCAGTCTGCTCTTCCCTGGGTTTGTTACATTGACAGAGTGGGGTCAGTCTTCTCTTCCCTGGGTGTGTTACATTGACCGATTGGGGTCAGTCTGCTCTTCCCTGCGTGTGTTACATTGACAGAGTGGGGTCAGTCTGTTCTTCCTTGGGTGTGTTATATTGACAGAGTGAGTTCAGTCTGCTCTTCCCTGGGTGTGTTACATTGACAGAGTGTGGTCAGTCTGATCTTCCCTGGTTGTGTTACATTGACAGAGTGAGTTCAGTCTGCTCTTCCCTGGGTGTGTTACATTGACAGAGTGGGGTCAGTCTGCTCTTCCCTGGGAGGGTTACATTGACAGAGTGGGGTCAGTCTGCCCTTCCCTGGGTGTGTTCCATTGACAGAGTGGGGTCAGTCTGTTCTCCCTGGGTTTGTTACATTGACAGAGTGGGGTCAGTCTGCTCTTCCCTGGGTTTTTTAAATTGACAGAGTGTGCTCAGTCTGTTCTTCCCTTGGTGTGTTACATTGACAGAGTGGTATCTGTCTGCTCTTCCCTGGGTGTATTACATTGACAGAGTGGGGTCAGTCTGTTCTCCCATTGTGTGTTACATTGACAGAGTGCGGTCAGTCTGCTCTTCCCTGGGTGTGTTACAATGACAGAGTGGTGTCAGTGTGCACATCACTGGGTGGGTTACATTGACAGAGTGGGGTAAGTCTGCAGTTCACTGTGTGAGTAATTTTGCAGAAGAGGACATTCTGCTCTTCTCTGGGTGGGTTACATTGAAAGAGTGCGGTCAGTCTGCTCTTCCCTGGGTGTGTTACAATGACAGAGTGGGGTCAGTGTGCACATCACTGGGTGGGTTACATTGACAGAGTTGGGTAAGTCTGCAGTTCACTGCGTGAGTAATTTTGCAGAAGAGGACATTCTGCTCTTCTCTGGGTGGGTTACATTGAAAGAGTGAGGTCAGTCTGCTCTTCCCTGGGTTTGTTACATTGACAGAGTTGGGTCAGTGTGCTCTTCCCAGGGCGTGTCACATTGACAGAGTGGCGACAGTCTGCTCTTTTTGAGTGGGTTACATTGACAGAGTGGGGTCAGTCTGCTCTTCCCTGGCTGTGTTACATTGACAGAGTGGGGTCAGTCTGCTCTTCCCTGGGTGTGTTACATTGACAGAGTGGGGTCAGTCTGCTCTTCCCTGGCTGTGTTACATTGACAGAGTGGGGTCAGTCTGCTCTTCCCTGGGTGTGTTACATTGACAGAGTGGGGTCAGTCTGCTCTTCCCTGGGTGTGTTACATTGACAGAGTGGGGTCAGTCTGCTCTTCCCTGGGTGTGTTACATTGACAGAGTGGTGTCAGTCTGCTCTTCCCTGGGTGTGTTACATTGACAGAGTGGTGTCAGTCTGCTCTTCCCTGGGTGTGTTACATTGACAGAGTGGGGTCAGTCTGCCCTTCCCTGGGTGTGTTCCATTGACAGAGTGGCGTCAGTCTGTTCTCCCAGGGTTTGTTACATTGACAGAGTGGGGTCAGTCTGTTCTTCCCTGGGTTTGTTACATTGACAGAGTGGGGTCAGTCTGTTCTTCCCTGGGTGTTTTACATTGACAAAGTGGGGACAGTCTGCTCTTTTATGGGTGGGTTACATTGACAGAGTGGGGTCAGTCTGCTCTTCCCTGGGTGTGTTACATTGACAGAGTGGAGTCAGTCTGATCTTCCCTGGTTGTGTTACATTGACAGAGTGAGTTCAGTCTGCTCTTCCCTGGGTGTGTTACATTGACAGAGTGGTGTCAGTCTGCTCTTCCCTGGGAGGGTGACATTGACAGAGTGGGGTCAGTCTTCTCTTCCCTGGGTGTGTTACATTGACAGATTGGGGTCAGTCTGCTCTTCCCCAAGTTTGTTACATTGAAACAGTGGGGTCAGTCTGTTCTTCCCTGGGTGTGCTACATTGACAGAGTGGGGTCAGTCTGCTCTTCCCTGGCTGTGTTACATTGACAGAGTGGGGTCAGTCTGCTCTTCCCTGGGTGTGTTACATTGACAGAGTGGGGTCAGTCTGCTCTTCCCTGGGTGTGTTACATTGACAGAGTGGGGTCAGTCTGCTCTTCCCTGGGTGTGTTACATTGACAGAGTGGGGTCAATCTGCTCTTCCCTGGGTGGGTAACATTGACAGAGTGGGGTCGGTCTGCTCTTCCCTGGGTGTGTTTCATTGACAGAGTAGGGTCAGTTTGCTCTTCCCTGGGTGTGTTACATTGACAGAGTGGTGTCAGTCTGCTCTTCCCTGGGTGTGTTATATTGACAGAGTGGGGTCAGTCTGCCCTTCCCTCGGTGTGTTCCATTGACAGAGTGGGGTCAGTCTGTTCTCCCAGGGTTTGTTACATTGACAGAGTGGGGTCAGTCTGTTCTTCCCTGGGTGTGTTACATTGACAGAGTGTGGTCAGTCTGATCTTCCCTGGTTGTGTTACATTGACAGAGTGAGTTCAGTCTGCTCTTCCCTGGGTGTGTTACATTGACAGAGTGTGGTCAGTCTGATCTTCCCTGGTTGTGTTACATTGACAGAGTGAGTTCAGTCTGCTCTTCCCTGGGTGTGTTACATTGACAGAGTGGGGTCAGTCTGCTCTTCCCTGGGAGGGTTACATTGACAGAGTGGGGTCAGTCTTCTCTTCTCTGGGTGTGTTACATTGACAGATTGGGGTCAGTCTGCTCTTCCCCAAGTTTGTTACATTGACACAGTGGGGTCAGTCTGTTCTTCCCTGGGTGTGTTACATTGACAGAGTAGGGTCAGTCTGCTCTTCCCTGGCTGCGTTACATTGACAGAGTGGGGTCAGTCTGCTCTCCCCTGGGTGTGTTACATTGACAGAGTGGGGTCCGTCTGCTCTTCCCTGGGTGTGTTACATTGACAGATTGGGGTCAGTCTGCTCTTCCCTGGGTGTGTTACATTGACAGAGTGGGGTCAATCTGCTCTTCCCTGGGTGTGTTTCATTGACAGAGTGGGGTCGGTCTGCTCTTCCCTGGGTGTGTTATATTGACAGAGTGGGGTCAGTCTGCCCTTCCCTCGGTGTGTTCCATTGACAGAGTGGGGTCAGTCTGTTCTCCCAGGGTTTGTTACATTGACAGAGTGGGGTCAGTCTGTTCTTCCCTGGGTGTGTTACATTGACAGAGTGAGGTCAGTCTGCTCTTCCCTGGGTGTGGTACATTGACAGAGTGGGGTCAATCTGCTCTTCCCTGGGTGGGTAACATTGACAGAGTGTGGTCAGTCTGCTCTTCCCAGGGCGTGTCACATTGACAGAGTGGGGCCAGTCTGCTCTTTTATGGGTGGGTTACATTGACAGAGTGGGGTAAGTCTGCTATTCCCTGGGTGTGTTACATTGACAGAGTGGGGTCAGTCTGGTCTTCCCTGGGGGGGTTACATTGCCAGAGTTGAGTCAGTCTGTTCTTCCCTGGGTGTGTTACATTGACAGATTGGGGTCAGTCTGCTCTTCCCTGGGTGTGTTACATTGACTGAGTGGGGTCAGTCTGTTCTTCCCTGGGTGTATTACATTGACAGAGTGGAGTCAGTCTGTTCTTCCCTGGGTGTGTTACATTGACAGAGTGGGGTCAGTCTGTTCTCCCAGGGTTTGTTACATTGACAGAGTGGGGTCAGTCTGCTCTTCCCTTGCTGTGTTACAATGAAAGAGTGGGGTCAGTGTGCACTTCCCTGTGTGTGTTACATTGACAGAGTGGGGGTCAGTCTGCTCTTACCAGGGTGTGTTACATTGACAGAGTGGGTTCAGTCTGCTCTTTTATGGGTGGGTTACATTGACAGAATGAATTCAGTCTGCTCTTCCCTGCGTGTGTTACATTGACAGAGTGTGGTCAGTCTGATCTTCCCTGGTTGTGTTACATTGACAGAGTGAGTTCAGTCTGCTCTTCCCTGGGTGTGTTACATTGTCAGAGTGGGGTCAGTCTGCTCTTCCCTTGGTGTGTTACATTGACAGAATGAGGTCAGTCTGCTCTTCCCTGGGTTTGTTACATTGACAGAGTGGGGTCAGTCTTCTCTTCCCAGGGTGTGTTACATTGACCGATTGGGGTCAGTCTGCTCTTCCCTGGGTGTGTTACATTGACAGAGTGGGGTCAGTCTGTTCTTCCTTGGGTGTGTTAAATTGACAGAGTGAGTTCAGTCTGCTCTTCCCTGGGTGTGTTACATTGACAGAGTGGGGTCAGTCTGCTCTTCCCTGGGAGGGTTACATTGACAGAGTGGGGTCAGTCTTCTCTTCCCTGGGTGTGTTACATTGACAGATTGGGGTCAGTCTGCTCTTCCCCATGTTTGTTACATTGACACAGTGGGGTCAGTCTGTTCTTCCCTGGGTGTGTTACATTGACAGAGCAGGGTCAGTCTGCTCATCCCTGGCTGTGTTACATTGACAGAGTGGGTTCAGTCTGCTCTTCCCTGGGTGTGTTACATTGACAGAGTGGGGTCAGTCTGCTCTTCCCTGGGTGTGTTTCATCGACAGAGTGGGGTCGGTCTGCTCTTCCCTGGGCGTGTTACATTGACAGAGTGGGGTCAGACTACTCTTCCCTGGGTGTGTTACATTGACAGAGTGGGGTCAGTCTGCTCTTCCCTGGGTGTGTTACATTGACAGAGTGGGGTCAGTCTGCTCTTCCCAGGGTGTGTTACATTGACAGAGTGGAGCCAGTCTGCTCTTCCATGGGTGTGTTTCATTGACAGAGTGGGGTCAGTCTGCTCTTCCCAGGGTGTGTTACATTGACAGAGTGGAGTCAGTCTGCTCTTCCATGGGTGTGTTACATTGACAGAGTGGGGTCAGTCTGCCCTTCCCTGGGTGTGTTCCATTGACAGAGTGGGGTCAGTCTGTTCTCCCTGGGTTTGTTACATTGACAGAGTGGGGTCAGTCTGCTCTTCCCTGGGTTTTTTAAATTGACAGAGTGGGCTCAGTCTGTTCTTCCCTTGGTGTGTTACATTGACAGAGTGGTATCTGTCTGCTCTTCCCTGGGTGTATTACATTGACAGAGTGGGGTCAGTCTGTTCTCCCATTGTGTGTTACATTGACAGAGTGCGGTCAGTCTGCTCTTCCCTGGGTGTGTTACAATGACAGAGTGGTGTCAGTGTGCACATCACTGGGTGGGTTACATTGACAGAGTGGGGTAAGTCTGCAGTTCACTGTGTGAGTAATTTTGCAGAAGAGGACATTCTGCTCTTCTCTGGGTGGGTTACATTGAAAGAGTGCGGTCAGTCTGCTCTTCCCTGGGTGTGTTACAATGACAGAGTGGGGTCAGTGTGCACATCACTGGGTGGGTTACATTGACAGAGTTGGGTAAGTCTGCAGTTCACTGCGTGAGTAATTTTGCAGAAGAGGACATTCTGCTCTTCTCTGGGTGGGTTACATTGAAAGAGTGAGGTCAGTCTGCTCTTCCCTGGGTTTGTTACATTGACAGAGTTTGGTCAGTCTGCTCTTCCCTGGGTGTGTTACATTGACAGAGTTGGGTCAGTGTGCTCTTCCCAGGGCGTGTCACATTGACAGAGTGGCGACAGTCTGCTCTTTTTGAGTGGGTTACATTGACAGAGTGGGGTCAGTCTGCTCTTCCCTGGGTGTGTTACATTGACAGAGTAGGGTCAGTCTGCTCTTCCCTGGCTGTGTTACATTGACAGAGTGGGGTCAGTCTGCTCTTCCCTGGGTGTGTTACATTGACAGAGTGGGGTCAGTCTGCTCTTCCCTGGGTGTGTTACATTGACAGAGTGGGGTCAGTCTGCTCTTCCCTGGGTGTGTTACATTGACAGAGTGAGGTCAGTCTGCTCTTCCCTGGGTGTGTTACATTGACAGAGTGGGGTCAGTCTGCTCTTCCCTGGGTGTGTTACATTGACAGAGTGGGGTCAGTCTGCCCTTCCCTGGGTGTGTTACATTGACAGAGTGGTGTCAGTCTGCTCTTCCCTGGGTGTGTTACATTGACAGAGTGGGGTCAGTCTGCCCTTCCCTGGGTGTGTTCCATTGACAGAGTGGGGTCAGTCTGCTCTTCCCTGGGTGTGTTACATTGACAGAGTGGGGTCAGTCTGCCCTTCCCTGGGTGTGTTCCATTGACAGAGTGGCGTCAGTCTGTTCTCCCAGGGTTTGTTACATTGACAGAGTGGGGTCAGTCTATTCTTCCCTGGGTATGTTACATTGACAGAGTGAGGTCAGTCTGCTCTTCCCTGGGAGGGTTACATTGACAGAGTGGGGTCAGTCTTCTCTTCCCTGGGTGTGTTACATTGACAGATTGGGGTCAGTCTGCTCTTCCCCAAGTTGGTAACATTGACACAGTGGGGTCAGTCTGTTTTTCCCTGGGTGTGTTACATTGACAGATTGGGGTCAGTCTGCTCTTCCCTGGCTGTGTTACATTGACAGAGTGGGGTCAGCCTGATCTTCCCTGGTTGTGTTACGTTGACAGAGTGAGTTCAGTCTGCTCTTCCCTGGGTGTGTTTCATTGACAGAGTGGGGTCAGTCTGCTCTTCCCTGGGTTTGTTCCATTGACAGAGTGGTGTCAGTCTGTTCTCCCAGGGTTTGTTACATTGACAGAGTGGGGTCAGTCTGCTCTTCCCTGGGTGTGTTACATTGACAGAGTGGGGTCAGACTGCTCTTCCCTGGGTGTGTTACATTGACAGAGTGGGGTCAGTCTGCTCTTCCCTGGGTGTGTTACATTGACAGAGTGGGGTCAGTCTGCTCTTCCCTGGGTGTGTTACATTGACAGAGTGGGGTCAGTCTGCTCTTCCCTGGGAGGGTTACATTGACAAGTGGGGTCAGTCTTCTCTTCCCTGGGTGTGTTACATTGACAGATTGGGGTCAGTCTGCTCTTCCCCAAGTTTGTTTCATTGACATAGTGGGGTCAGTCTGTTCTTCCCTGGGTGTGTTACATTGACAGATTGGGGTCAGTCTGCTCTTCCCTGGGTATGTTACATTGACAGAGTGGGGTCAGTCTGCTCTTCCCTGGGTGTGTTACATTGACAGAGTGAGGTCAGTCTGCTCTTCCCTGGGTGTGTTACATTGACAGAGTGGGGTCAATCTGCTCCTCCCTGGGTGTGTTTCATTGACAGAGTGGGGTCAGTTTGCTCTTCCCTGGGTGTGTTACATTGACAGAGTGGTGTCAGTCTGCTATTCCCTGGGTGTGTTACAGTGACAGGGTGGGGTCAATCTGCTCTTCCCTGGGTGTGTTTCATTGACAGAGTGGGGTCAGTCTGCTCTTCCCTGGGTGTGTTACATTGACAGAGTGGGGTCAATCTGCACTTCCCTGGGTATGTTACATTGACAGAGTGGGGTCAGTCTGCTCTTCCCTGGGTGTGTTACATTGACAGAGTGAGGTCAGTCTGCTCTTCCCTGGGTGTGTTACATTGACAGAGTGGGGTCAATCTGCTCTTCCCTGGGTGTGTTTCATTGACAGAGTGGGGTCAGTCTGCTCTTCCCTGGGTGTGTTTCATTGACAGAGTGAGGTTAGTCTGCCCTTCCCTGGGTGTGTTCCATTTACAGAGTGGCGTCAGTCTGTTCTCCCAGGGTTTGTTTCATTGACAGAGTGGGGTCAGTCTGTTCTTCCCTGGGTGTGTTACATTGACAGAGTGAGGTCAGTCTGCTCTTCGCTGTGAGGGTTACATTGACAGAGTGGGGTCAGCTTGCTCCTCCCTGAGTGTGTTACATTGACAGAGTGGGGTCAGTCTGCTCTTCCCTGGGTGTTTTACATTGACAGAGTGGGATCAGTCTGCTCTTCTCTGTGTGTGTAACATTGACAGAGTGGGGTCAGTCTGCTCTTCCCTGGGTGGGTTACATTGACAGAGTAGGGTCAGTCTGTTCTCCCAGGGTTTGTTACATTGACAGAGTGGGGTCAGTCTGTTCTTCCCTGGGTGTGTTACATTGACAGAGTGGGGACAGTCTGCTCTTTTATGGGTGGGTTACATTGACACAGTGGGGTCAGTCTGCTCTTCCCTGGTTGTGTTACATTGACAGAGTGAGTTCAGTCTGCTCTTCCCTGGGTGTGTTACATTGACAGAGTGGGGTCAGTCTGCTCTTCCCTGGGAGGGTGACATTGACAGAGTGGGGTCAGTCTTCTCTTCCCTGGGTGTGTTACATTGACAGATTGGGGTCAGTCTGCTCTTCCCCAAGTTTGTTA
Organism: Chiloscyllium punctatum; assembly: GCF_047496795.1. NCBI lineage: Eukaryota > Metazoa > Chordata > Chondrichthyes > Orectolobiformes > Hemiscylliidae > Chiloscyllium > Chiloscyllium punctatum. The sequence continues at coordinate 19,549,243 of NC_092769.1, forward strand.
CATTGACACAGTGGGGTCAGTCTGTTCTTCCCTGGGTGTGTTACATTGACAGAGTGGGGTCAGTCTGCTCTTCCCTGGCTGTGTTACATTGACAGAGAGGGGTCAGTCTGCTCTTCCCTGGGTGTTTTACATTGACAGAGTGGGGTCAGTCTGCTCTTCCCTGGGTGTGTTACATTGACAGAGTGTGGTCAATCTGCTCTTCCCTGGGTGGGTAACATTGACAGAGTGGGGTCAGTCTGCTCTTCCCTGGGTGTGTTTCATTGACAGAGTGGGGTCAGTTTGCTCTTCCCTGGGTGTGTTACATTGACAGAGTGGTGTCAGTCTGCTCTTCCCTGGGTGTGTTACATTGACAGTGTGGGGTCAGTCTGTTCTCCTAGGGTTTGTTACATTGACAGAGTGGGGTCAGTCTGTTCTTCCCTGGGTGTGTTACATTGACAGAGTGAGGTGAGTCTGCTCTTCCCAGGGCGTGTCACATTGACAGAGTGAGGTCAATCTGCTCTTCCCTGGGTGGGTAACATTGACAGAGTGTGGTCAGTCTGCTCTTCCCAGGGCGTGTCACATTGACAGAGTGGGGCCAGTCTGCTCTTTTATGGGTGTGTTACATTGACAGAGTGGGGTCAGTCTGCTATTCCCTTGGTGTGTTACATTGACAGAGTGGGATCAGTCTGCTCTTCCCTGGGTGTGTTACATTGACAGAGTGGAGTCAGTCTGTTCTTCCCTGGGTGTGTTACATTGACAGAGTGGGGTCAGTCTGCTCTTCCCTGGGTGTGTTACATTGACTGAGTGGGGTCAGTCTGTTCTTCCCTGGGTGTATTACATTGACAGAGTGGGGTCAGTCTGTTCTTCCCTGGGTGTGTTACATTGACAGAGTGGGTTCAGTCTGCTCTTCCCTGGGTGTGTTACATTGACAGAGTGGGGTCAGTCTGTTCTCCCAGGGTTTGTTACATTGACAGAGTGGGGTCAGTCTGCTCTTCCCTTGCTATGTTACAATGACAGAGTGGGGTCAGTGTGCACTTCCCTGTGTGTGTTACATTGACAGAGTGGGGTCAGTCTGCTCTTCCCTGGGTGTGTTACATTGACAGAGTGGGGTCAATCTGCACTTCCCTGGGTATGTTACATTGACAGAGTGGGGTCAGTCTGCTCTTCCCTGGGTGTGTTACATTGACAGAGTGAGGTCAGTCTGCTCTTCCCTGGGTGTGTTACATTGACAGAGTGGGGTCAATCTGCTCTTCCCTGGGTGTGTTTCATTGACAGAGTGGGGTCAGTCTGCTCTTCCCTGGGTGTGTTTCATTGACAGAGTGAGGTTAGTCTGCCCTTCCCTGGGTGTGTTCCATTTACAGAGTGGCGTCAGTCTGTTCTCCCAGGGTTTGTTTCATTGACAGAGTGGGGTCAGTCTGTTCTTCCCTGGGTGTGTTACATTGACAGAGTGAGGTCAGTCTGCTCTTCGCTGTGAGGGTTACATTGACAGAGTGGGGTCAGCTTGCTCCTCCCTGAGTGTGTTACATTGACAGAGTGGGGTCAGTCTGCTCTTCCCTGGGTGTTTTACATTGACAGAGTGGGATCAGTCTGCTCTTCTCTGTGTGTGTAACATTGACAGAGTGGGGTCAGTCTGCTCTTCCCTGGGTGGGTTACATTGACAGAGTAGGGTCAGTCTGTTCTCCCAGGGTTTGTTACATTGACAGAGTGGGGTCAGTCTGTTCTTCCCTGGGTGTGTTACATTGACAGAGTGGGGACAGTCTGCTCTTTTATGGGTGGGTTACATTGACACAGTGGGGTCAGTCTGCTCTTCCCTGGTTGTGTTACATTGACAGAGTGAGTTCAGTCTGCTCTTCCCTGGGTGTGTTACATTGACAGAGTGGGGTCAGTCTGCTCTTCCCTGGGAGGGTGACATTGACAGAGTGGGGTCAGTCTTCTCTTCCCTGGGTGTGTTACATTGACAGATTGGGGTCAGTCTGCTCTTCCCCAAGTTTGTTACATTGACACAGTGGGGTCAGTCTGTTCTTCCCTGGGTGTGTTACATTGACAGAGTGGGGTCAGTCTGCTCTTCCCTGGCTGTGTTACATTGACAGAGAGGGGTCAGTCTGCTCTTCCCTGGGTGTTTTACATTGACAGAGTGGGGTCAGTCTGCTCTTCCCTGGGTGTGTTACATTGACAGAGTGTGGTCAATCTGCTCTTCCCTGGGTGGGTAACATTGACAGAGTGGGGTCAGTCTGCTCTTCCCTGGGTGTGTTTCATTGACAGAGTGGGGTCAGTTTGCTCTTCCCTGGGTGTGTTACATTGACAGAGTGGTGTCAGTCTGCTCTTCCCTGGGTGTGTTACATTGACAGTGTGGGGTCAGTCTGTTCTCCTAGGGTTTGTTACATTGACAGAGTGGGGTCAGTCTGTTCTTCCCTGGGTGTGTTACATTGACAGAGTGAGGTGAGTCTGCTCTTCCCAGGGCGTGTCACATTGACAGAGTGAGGTCAATCTGCTCTTCCCTGGGTGGGTAACATTGACAGAGTGTGGTCAGTCTGCTCTTCCCAGGACGTGTCACATTGACAGAGTGGGGCCAGTCTGCTCTTTTATGGGTGTGTTACATTGACAGAGTGGGGTCAGTCTGCTATTCCCTTGGTGTGTTACATTGACAGAGTGGGATCAGTCTGCTCTTCCCTGGGTGTGTTACATTGACAGAGTGGAGTCAGTCTGTTCTTCCCTGGGTGTGTTACATTGACAGAGTGGGGTCAGTCTGCTCTTCCCTGGGTGTGTTACATTGACTGAGTGGGGTCAGTCTGTTCTTCCCTGGGTGTATTACATTGACAGAGTGGGGTCAGTCTGTTCTTCCCTGGGTGTGTTACATTGACAGAGTGGGTTCAGTCTGCTCTTCCCTGGGTGTGTTACATTGACAGAGTGGGGTCAGTCTGTTCTCCCAGGGTTTGTTACATTGACAGAGTGGGGTCAGTCTGCTCTTCCCTTGCTATGTTACAATGACAGAGTGGGGTCAGTGTGCACTTCCCTGTGTGTGTTACATTGACAGAGTGGGGTCAGTCTGCTCTTCCCTGGGTGTGTTACATTGACAGAGTGGGGTCAATCTGCACTTCCCTGGGTATGTTACATTGACAGAGTGGGGTCAGTCTGCTCTTCCCTGGGTGTGTTACATTGACAGAGTGAGGTCAGTCTGCTCTTCCCTGGGTGTGTTACATTGACAGAGTGGGGTCAATCTGCTCTTCCCTGGGTGTGTTTCATTGACAGAGTGGGGTCAGTCTGCTCTTCCCTGGGTGTGTTTCATTGACAGAGTGAGGTTAGTCTGCCCTTCCCTGGGTGTGTTCCATTTACAGAGTGGCGTCAGTCTGTTCTCCCAGGGTTTGTTTCATTGACAGAGTGGGGTCAGTCTGTTCTTCCCTGGGTGTGTTACATTGACAGAGTGAGGTCAGTCTGCTCTTCGCTGTGAGGGTTACATTGACAGAGTGGGGTCAGCTTGCTCCTCCCTGAGTGTGTTACATTGACAGAGTGGGGTCAGTCTGCTCTTCCCTGGGTGTTTTACATTGACAGAGTGGGATCAGTCTGCTCTTCTCTGTGTGTGTAACATTGACAGAGTGGGGTCAGTCTGCTCTTCCCTGGGTGGGTTACATTGACAGAGTAGGGTCAGTCTGTTCTCCCAGGGTTTGTTACATTGACAGAGTGGGGTCAGTCTGTTCTTCCCTGGGTGTGTTACATTGACAGAGTGGGGACAGTCTGCTCTTTTATGGGTGGGTTACATTGACACAGTGGGGTCAGTCTGCTCTTCCCTGGTTGTGTTACATTGACAGAGTGAGTTCAGTCTGCTCTTCCCTGGGTGTGTTACATTGACAGAGTGGGGTCAGTCTGCTCTTCCCTGGGAGGGTGACATTGACAGAGTGGGGTCAGTCTTCTCTTCCCTGGGTGTGTTACATTGACAGATTGGGGTCAGTCTGCTCTTCCCCAAGTTTGTTACATTGACACAGTGGGGTCAGTCTGTTCTTCCCTGGGTGTGTTACATTGACAGAGTGGGGTCAGTCTGCTCTTCCCTGGCTGTGTTACATTGACAGAGTGGGGTCAGTCTGCTCTTCCCTGGGTGTTTTACATTGACAGAGTGGGGTCAGTCTGCTCTTCCCTGGGTGTGTTACATTGACAGAGTGTGGTCAATCTGCTCTTCCCTGGGTGGGTAACATTGACAGAGTGGGGTCAGTCTGCTCTTCCCTGGGTGTGTTTCATTGACAGAGTGGGGTCAGTTTGCTCTTCCCTGGGTGTGTTACATTGACAGAGTGGTGTCAGTCTGCTCTTCCCTGGGTGTGTTACATTGACAGTGTGGGGTCAGTCTGTTCTCCTAGGGTTTGTTACATTGACAGAGTGGGGTCAGTCTGTTCTTCCCTGGGTGTGTTACATTGACAGAGTGAGGTGAGTCTGCTCTTCCCAGGGCGTGTCACATTGACAGAGTGAGGTCAATCTGCTCTTCCCTGGGTGGGTAACATTGACAGAGTGTGGTCAGTCTGCTCTTCCCAGGGCGTGTCACATTGACAGAGTGGGGCCAGTCTGCTCTTTTATGGGTGTGTTACATTGACAGAGTGGGGTCAGTCTGCTATTCCCTTGGTGTGTTACATTGACAGAGTGGGATCAGTCTGCTCTTCCCTGGGTGTGTTACATTGACAGAGTGGAGTCAGTCTGTTCTTCCCTGGGTGTGTTACATTGACAGAGTGGGGTCAGTCTGCTCTTCCCTGGGTGTGTTACATTGACTGAGTGGGGTCAGTCTGTTCTTCCCTGGGTGTATTACATTGACAGAGTGGGGTCAGTCTGTTCTTCCCTGGGTGTGTTACATTGACAGAGTGGGTTCAGTCTGCTCTTCCCTGGGTGTGTTACATTGACAGAGTGGGGTCAGTCTGTTCTCCCAGGGTTTGTTACATTGACAGAGTGGGGTCAGTCTGCTCTTCCCTTGCTATGTTACAATGACAGAGTGGGGTCAGTGTGCACTTCCCTGTGTGTGTTACATTGACAGAGTGGGGGTCAGTCTGCTCTTCCCAGGGTGTGTTACATTGACAGAGTGTGGTCAGTCTGCTCTTCTCAGGGCGTGTCACATTGACAGAGTGGGGTCAGTCTGCTCTTTTATGGGTGGGTTACATTGACAGAATGAATTCAGTCTGCTCTTCCCTGCGTGTGTTACATTGACAGAGTGTGGTCAGTCTGATCTTCCCTGGTTGTGTTACATTGACAGAGTGAGTTCAGTCTGCTCTTCCCTGGGAGGGTTACATTGACAGAGTGGGGTCAGCTTGCTCCTCCCTGGGTGTGTAACATTGACAGAGTGGGGTCAGTCTGCTCTTCCATGGGTGTGTTTCATTGACAGAGTGGGGTCAGTCTGCTCTTCCCTGGGTGTGTTACATTGACAGAGTGGGGTCAGTCTGCTCTTCCCTGGGTGTGTTCCATTGACAGAGAGGGGTCAGTCTGATCTTCCCTGGGTGTGTTACATTGACAGAGTGGGGTCAGTCTGCTCTTCCATGGGTGTGTTTCATTGACAGAGTGGGGTCAGACTGCTCTCCCCTGGGTGTGTTACATTGACAGAGTGAGGTCAGTCTGCTCTTCCCAGGGCGTGTCACATTGACAGAGTGGGGCCAGTCTGCTCTTTTATCGGTGTGTTACTTTGACAGAGTGGGGTCAGTCAGCTATTCCCTGGGTGTGTTACATTGACAGAGTGGGGTCAGTCTGCTCTTCCCTGGGTGTGTTACATTGACAGATTGGGGTCAGTCTGCTCTTCCCTGAGTGTGTTACATTGACAGAGAGGGGTCAGTCTGTTCTTCCTTGGGTGTGTTAAATTGACAGTGTTTGGTCAGTCTGCTCTTCCCTGGGTGTGTTACATTGACAGAGTGGCGTCAGTCTGTTCTTCCCTGGGAGTGTTACAGTGACAGGGTGGTGTCAGTCTGCTCTCCCCTAGGTGTGTTATATTGACAGACTGAGTTCAGTCTGCTCTTCACTGGGTGTGTTACATTGACAGAGTGGGGTCAGTCTGCTCTTCCCTGGGAGGGTTACATTGACAAGTGGGGTCAGTCTTCTCTTCCCTGGGTGTGTTACATTGACAGAGTGGGGTCAATCTGCTCTTCCCTGGGTGTGTTTCATTGACAGATTGGGGTCCGTCTGCTCTTCCCCAAGTTTGTTTCATTGACATAGTGGGGTCAGTCTGTTCTTCCCTGGGTGTGTTACAGTGACAGGGTGGGGTCAATCTGCTCTTCCCTGGGTGTGTTTCATTGTCAGAGTGGGGTCAGTCTGCTCTTCCCTGGGTGTGTTACATTGACAGAGTGAGGTCAGTCTGCTCTTCCCTGGGTGTGTTACATTTACAGAGTGGGGTCAATCTGCTCTTCCCTGGGTATGTTACATTGACAGAGTGGGGTCAGTCTGCTCTTCCCTGGGTGTGTTACATTGACAGAGTGAGGTCAGTCTGCTCTTTCCTGGGTGTGTTACATTGACAGAGTAGGGTCAATCTGCTCTTCCCTGGGTGTGTTTCATTGACAGAGTGAGGTCAGTCTGCTCTTCCCTGGGTGTGTTTCATTGACAGAGTGAGGTTAGTCTGCCCTTCCCTGGTTGTGTTCCATTTACAGAGTGGCGTCAGTCTGTTCTCCCAGGGTTTGTTTCATTGACAGAGTGGGGTCAGTCTGTTCTTCCCTGGGTGTGTTACATTGACAGAGTGAGGTCAGTCTGCTCTTCCCTGTGAGGGTTACATTGACAGAGTGGGGTCAGCTTGCTCCTCCCTGAGTGTGTTACATTGACAGAGTGGGGTCAGTCTGCTCTTCCCTGGGTGTTTTACATTGACAGAGTGGGATCAGTCTGCTCTTCTCTGTGTGTGTAATATTGACAGAGTGGGGTCAGTCTGCTCTTCCCTGGGTGGGTTACGTTGACAGAGTGGGGTCAGTCTGCCCTTCCCTGGGTGTGTTACATTGACAGAGTGAACTCAGTCTGCTCTTCCCTGGGTGTGTTCCAATGACAGAGTGGCGTCAGTCTGTTCTCCCACGGTTTGTTACATTGACAGAGTGGGGTCAGTCTGTTCTTCCCTGGGTGTGTTACATTGACAGAGTGGGGACAGTCTGCTCTTTTATGGGTGGGTTACATTGACACAGTGGGGTCAGTCTGCTCTTCCCTGGTTGTGTTACATTGACAGAGTGAGTTCAGTCTGCTCTTCCCTGGGTGTGTTACATTGACAGAGTGGGGTCAGTCTGCTCTTCCCTGGGAGGGTGACATTGACAGAGTGGGGTCAGTCTGCTCTTCCCCAAGTTTGTTACATTGACACAGTGGGGTCAGTCTGTTCTTCCCTGGGTGTGTTACATTGACAGAGTGGGGTCAGTCTGCTCTTCCCTGGCTGTGTTACATTGACAGAATGGGGTCAGTCTGCTCTTCCCTGGGTGTTTTACATTGACAGAGTGGGGTCAGTCTGCTCTTCCCTGGGTGTGTTACATTGACAGAGTGTGGTCAATCTGCTCTTCCCTGGGTGGGTAACATTGACAGAGTGGGGTCAGTCTGCTCTTCCCTGGGTGTGTTTCATTGACAGAGTGGGGTCAGTTTGCTCTTCCCTGGGTGTGTTACATTGACAGAGTGGTGTCAGTCTGCTCTTCCCTGGGTGTGTTACATTGACAGTGTGGGGTCAGTCTGTTCTCCCAGGGTTTGTTACATTGACAGAGTGGGGTCAGTCTGTTCTTCCCTGGGTGTGTTACATTGACAGAGTGAGGTGAGTCTGCTCTTCCCAGGGCGTGTCACATTGACAGAGTGAGGTCAATCTGGTCTTCCCTGGGTGGGTAACATTGACAGAGTGTGGTCAGTCTGCTCTTCCCAGGGCGTGTCACATTGACAGAGTGGGGCCAGTCTGCTCTTTTATGGGTGTGTTACATTGACAGAGTGGGGTCAGTCTGCTATTCCCTGGGTGTGTTACATTGACAGAGTGGGATCAGTCTGCTCTTCCCTGGGTGTGTTACATTGACAGAGTGGAGTCAGTCTGTTCTTCCCTGGGTGTGTTACATTGACAGAGTGGGGTCAGTCTGCTCTTCCCTGGGTGTGTTACATTGACTGAGTGGGGTCAGTCTGTTCTTCCCTGGGTGTATTACATTGACAGAGTGGGGTCAGTCTGTTCTTCCCTGGGTGTGTTACATTGACAGAGTGGGTTCAGTCTGCTCTTGCCTGGGTGTGTTACATTGACAGAGTGGGGTCAGACTGCTCTTCCCTGGGTGTGTTACATTGACAGAGTGGGGTCAGTCTGCTCTTCCCTGGGTGTGTTACATTGACAGAGTGGGGTCAGTCTGCTCTTCCCTGGGTGTGTTTCATTGACAGAGTGGGGTCAGTTTGCTCTTCCCTGGGTGTGTTACATTGACAGAGTGGGGTCAGTCTGCTCTTCCCTGGGAGGGTGACATTGACAGAGTGGGGTCAGTCTTCTCTTCCCTGGGTGTGTTACATTGACAGATTGGGGTCAGTCTGCTCTTCCCCAAGTTTGTTACATTGACACAGTGGGGTCAGTCTGTTCTTCCCTGGGTGTGTTACATTGACAGAGTGGGGTCAGTCTGCTCTTCCCTGGCTGTGTTACATTGACAGAGTGGGGTCAGTCTGCTCTTCCCTGGGTGTTTTACATTGACAGAGTGGGGTCAGTCTGCTCTTCCCTGGGTGTGTTACATTGACAGAGTGTGGTCAATCTGCTCTTCCCTGGGTGGGTAACATTGACGGAGTGGGGTCAGTCTGCTCTTCCCTGGGTGTGTTTCATTGACAGAGTGGGGTCAGTTTGCTCTTCCCTGGGTGTGTTACATTGACAGAGTGGTGTCAGTCTGCTCTTCCCTGGGTGTGTTACATTGACAGTGTGGGGTCAGTCTGTTCTCCTAGGGTTTGTTACATTGACAGAGTGGGGTCAGTCTGTTCTTCCCTGGGTGTGTTACATTGACAGAGTGAGGTGAGTCTGCTCTTCCCAGGGCGTGTCACATTGACAGAGTGAGGTCAATCTGCTCTTCCCTGGGTGGGTAACATTGACAGAGTGTGGTCAGTCTGCTCTTCCCAGGGCGTGTCACATTGACAGAGTGGGGCCAGTCTGCTCTTTTATGGGTGTGTTACATTGACAGAGTGGGGTCAGTCTGCTATTCCCTTGGTGTGTTACATTGACAGAGTGGGATCAGTCTGCTCTTCCCTGGGTGTGTTACATTGACAGAGTGGAGTCAGTCTGTTCTTCCCTGGGTGTGTTACATTGACAGAGTGGGGTCAGTCTGCTCTTCCCTGGGTGTGTTACATTGACTGAGTGGGGTCAGTCTGTTCTTCCCTGGGTGTATTACATTGACAGAGTGGGGTCAGTCTGTTCTTCCCTGGGTGTGTTACATTGACAGACTGGGTTCAGTCTGCTCTTCCCTGGGTGTGTTACATTGACAGAGTGGGGTCAGTCTGTTCTCCCAGGGTTTGTTACATTGACAGAGTGGGGTCAGTCTGCTCTTCCCTTGCTATGTTACAATGACAGAGTGGGGTCAGTGTGCACTTCCCTGTGTGTGTTACATTGACAGAGTGGGGGTCAGTCTGCTCTTCCCAGGGTGTGTTACATTGACAGAGTGTGGTCAGTCTGCTCTTCTCAGGGCGTGTCACATTGACAGAGTGGGGTCAGTCTGCTCTTTTATGGGTGGGTTACATTGACAGAATGAATTCAGTCTGCTCTTCCCTGCGTGTGTTACATTGACAGAGTGTGGTCAGTCTGATCTTCCCTGGTTGTGTTACATTGACAGAGTGAGTTCAGTCTGCTCTTCCCTGGGAGGGTTACATTGACAGAGTGGGGTCAGCTTGCTCCTCCCTGGGTGTGTAACATTGACAGAGTGGGGTCAGTCTGCTCTTCCATGGGTGTGTTTCATTGACAGAGTGGGGTCAGTCTGCTCTTCCCTGGGTGTGTTACATTGACAGAGTGGGGTCAGTCTGCTCTTCCCTGGGTGTGTTCCATTGACAGAGAGGGGTCAGTCTGATCTTCCCTGGGTGTGTTACATTGACAGAGTGGGGTCAGTCTGCTCTTCCATGGGTGTGTTTCATTGACAGAGTGGGGTCAGACTGCTCTCCCCTGGGTGTGTTACATTGACAGAGTGAGGTCAGTCTGCTCTTCCCAGGGCGTGTCACATTGACAGAGTGGGGCCAGTCTGCTCTTTTATCGGTGTGTTACTTTGACAGAGTGGGGTCAGTCTGCTATTCCCTGGGTGTGTTACATTGACAGAGTGGGGTCAGTCTGCTCTTCCCTGGGTGTGTTACATTGACAGATTGGGGTCAGTCTGCTCTTCCCTGAGTGTGTTACATTGACAGAGAGGGGTCAGTCTGTTCTTCCTTGGGTGTGTTAAATTGACAGTGTTTGGTCAGTCTGCTCTTCCCTGGGTGTGTTACATTGACAGAGTGGCGTCAGTCTGTTCTTCCCTGGGAGTGTGACAGTGACAGGGTGGTGTCAGTCTGCTCTCCCCTAGGTGTGTTATATTGACAGACTGAGTTCAGTCTGCTCTTCACTGGGTGTGTTACATTGACAGAGTGGGGTCAGTCTGCTCTTCCCTGGGAGGGTTACATTGACAAGTGGGGTCAGTCTTCTCTTCCCTGGGTGTGTTACATTGACAGAGTGGGGTCAATCTGCTCTTCCCTGGGTGTGTTTCATTGACAGATTGGGGTCCGTCTGCTCTTCCCCAAGTTTGTTTCATTGACATAGTGGGGTCAGTCTGTTCTTCCCTGGGTGTGTTACAGTGACAGGGTGGGGTCAATCTGCTCTTCCCTGGGTGTGTTTCATTGTCAGAGTGGGGTCAGTCTGCTCTTCCCTGGGTGTGTTACATTGACAGAGTGAGGTCAGTCTGCTCTTCCCTGGGTGTGTTACATTTACAGAGTGGGGTCAATCTGCTCTTCCCTGGGTATGTTACATTGACAGAGTGGGGTCAGTCTGCTCTTCCCTGGGTGTGTTACATTGACAGAGTGAGGTCAGTCTGCTCTTTCCTGGGTGTGTTACATTGACAGAGTAGGGTCAATCTGCTCTTCCCTGGGTGTGTTTCATTGACAGAGTGAGGTCAGTCTGCTCTTCCCTGGGTGTGTTTCATTGACAGAGTGAGGTTAGTCACCCCTTCCCTGGTTGTGTTCCATTTACAGAGTGGCGTCAGTCTGTTCTCCCAGGGTTTGTTTCATTGACAGAGTGGGGTCAGTCTGTTCTTCCCTGGGTGTGTTACATTGACAGAGTGAGGTCAGTCTGCTCTTCCCTGTGAGGTTTACATTGACAGAGTGGGGTCAGCTTGCTCCTCCCTGAGTGTGTTACATTGACAGAGTGGGGTCAGTCTTTTCTTCCCTGGGTGTTTTACATTGACAGAGTGGGATCAGTCTGCTCTTCTCTGTGTGTGTAACATTGACAGAGTGGGGTCAGTCTGCTCTTCCCTGGGTGGGTTACGTTGACAGAGTGGGGTCAGTCTGCCCTTCCCTGGGTGTGTTACATTGACAGAGTGAACTCAGTCTGCTCTTCCCTGGGTGTGTTCCAATGACAGAGTGGCGTCAGTCTGTTCTCCCACGGTTTGTTACATTGACAGAGTGGGGTCAGTCTGTTCTTCCCTGGGTGTGTTACATTGACAGAGTGGGGACAGTCTGCTCTTTTATGGGTGGGTTACATTGACACAGTGGGGTCAGTCTGCTCTTCCCTGGTTGTGTTACATTGACAGAGTGAGTTCAGTCTGCTCTTCCCTGGGTGTGTTACATTGACAGAGTGGGGTCAGTCTGCTCTTCCCTCGGAGGGTGACATTGACAGAGTGGGGTCAGTCTGCTCTTCCCCAAGTTTGTTACATTGACACAGTGGGGTCAGTCTGTTCTTCCCTGGGTGTGTTACATTGACAGAGTGGGGTCAGTCTGCTCTTCCCTGGCTGTGTTACATTGACAGAATGGGGTCAGTCTGCTCTTCCCTGGGTGTTTTACATTGACAGAGTGGGGTCAGTCTGCTCTTCCCTGGGTGTGTTACATTGACAGAGTGTGGTCAATCTGCTCTTCCCTGGGTGGGTAACATTGACAGAGTGGGGTCAGTCTGCTCTTCCCTGGGTGTGTTTCATTGACAGAGTGGGGTCAGTTTGCTCTTCCCTGGGTGTGTTACATTGACAGAGTGGTGTCAGTCTGCTCTTCCCTGGGTGTGTTACATTGACAGTGTGGGGTCAGTCTGTTCTCCCAGGGTTTGTTACATTGACAGAGTGGGGTCAGTCTGTTCTTCCCTGGGTGTGTTACATTGACAGAGTGAGGTGAGTCTGCTCTTCCCAGGGCGTGTCACATTGACAGAGTGAGGTCAATCTGGTCTTCCCTGGGTGGGTAACATTGACAGAGTGTGGTCAGTCTGCTCTTCCCAGGGCGTGTCACATTGACAGAGTGGGGCCAGTCTGCTCTTTTATGGGTGTGTTACATTGACAGAGTGGGGTCAGTCTGCTATTCCCTGGGTGTGTTACATTGACAGAGTGGGATCAGTCTGCTCTTCCCTGGGTGTGTTACATTGACAGAGTGGAGTCAGTCTGTTCTTCCCTGGGTGTGTTACATTGACAGAGTGGGGTCAGTCTGCTCTTCCCTGGGTGTGTTACATTGACTGAGTGGGGTCAGTCTGTTCTTCCCTGGGTGTATTACATTGACAGAGTGGGGTCAGTCTGTTCTTCCCTGGGTGTGTTACATTGACAGAGTGGGTTCAGTCTGCTCTTGCCTGGGTGTGTTACATTGACAGAGTGGGGTCAGACTGCTCTTCCCTGGGTGTGTTACATTGACAGAGTGGGGTCAGTCTGCTCTTCCCTGGGTGTGTTACATTGACAGAGTGGGGTCAGTCTGCTCTTCCCTGGGTGTGTTACATTGACAGAGTGGGGTCAGTCTGCTCTTCCCTGGGAGGGTTACATTGACAAGTGGGGTCAGTCTTCTCTTCCCTGGGTGTGTTACATGACAGATTGGGGTCAGTCTGCTCTTCCCCAAGTTTGTTTCATTGACATAGTGGGGTCAGTCTGTTCTTCCCTGGGTGTGTTACATTGACAGAGTGGGGTCAGTCTGCTCTTCCCTGGGTATGTTACATTGACAGAGTGGGGTCAGTCTGCTCTTCCCTGGGTGTGTTACATTGACAGAGTGAGGTCAGTCTGCTCTTCCCTGGGTGTGTTACATTGACAGAGTGGGGTCAATCTGCTCTTCCCTGGGTGTGTTTCATTGACAGAGTGGGGTCAGTTTGCTCTTCCCTGGGTGTGTTACATTGACAGAGTGGTGTCAGTCTGCTCTTCCCTGGGTGTGTTACAGTGACAGGGTGGGGTCAATCTGCTCTTCCCTGGGTGTGTTTCATTGACAGAGTGGGGTCAGTCTGCTCTTCCCTGGGTGTGTTACATTGACAGAGTGAGGTCAGTCTGCTCTTCCCTGGGTGTGTTACATTGACAGAGTGGGGTCAATCTGCACTTCCCTGGGTATGTTACATTGACAGAGTGGGGTCAGTCTGCTCTTCCCTGGGTGTGTTACATTGACAGAGTGAGGTCAGTCTGCTCTTCCCTGGGTGTGTTACATTGACAGAGTGGGGTCAATCTGCTCTTCCCTGGGTGTGTTTCATTGACAGAGTGGGGTCAGTCTGCTCTTCCCTGGGTGTGTTTCATTGACAGAGTGAGGTTAGTCTGCCCTTCCCTGGGTGTGTTCCATTTACAGAGTGGCGTCAGTCTGTTCTCCCAGGGTTTGTTTCATTGACAGAGTGGGGTCAGTCTGTTCTTCCCTGGGTGTGTTACATTGACAGAGTGAGGTCAGTCTGCTCTTCCCTGTGAGTGTTACATTGACAGAGTGGGGTCAGCTTGCTCCTCCCTGAGTGTGTTACATTGACAGAGTGGGGTCAGTCTGCTCTTCCCTGGGTGTTTTACATTGACAGAGTGGGATCAGTCTGCTCTTCTCTGTGTGTGTAACATTGACAGAGTGGGGTCAGTCTGCTCTTCCCTGGGTGGGTTACATTGACAGAGTGGGGTCAGTCTGCCCTTCCCTGGGTGTGTTACATTGGCAGAGTGAACTCAGTCTGCTCTTCCCTGGGTGTGTTCCAATGACAGAGTGGCGTCAGTCTGTTCTCCCAGGGTTTGTTACATTGACAGAGTGGGGTCAGTCTGTTCTTCCCTGGGTGTGTTACATTGACAGAGTGGGGACAGTCTGCTCTTTTATGGGTGGGTTACATTGACACAGTGGGGTCAGTCTGCTCTTCCCTGGTTGTGTTACATTGACAGAGTGAGTTCAGTCTGCTCTTCCCTGGGTGTGTTACATTGACAGAGTGGGGTCAGTCTGCTCTTCCATGGGAGGGTGACATTGACAGAGTGGGGTCAGTCTTCTCTTCCCTGGGTGTGTTACATTGACAGAATGGGGTCAGTCTGCTCTTCCCCAAGTTTGTTACATTGACACAGTGGGGTCAGTCTGTTCTTCCCTGGGTGTGTTACATTGACAGAGTGGGGTCAGTCTGCTCTTCCCTGGCTGTGTTACATTGACAGAGTGGGGTCAGTCTGCTCTTCCCTGGGTGTTTTACATTGACAGAGTGGGGTCAGTCTGCTCTTCCCTGGGTGTGTTACATTGACAGAGTGTGGTCAATCTGCTCTTCCCTGGGTGGGTAACATTGACAGAGTGGGGTCAGTCTGCTCTTCCCTGGGTGTGTTTCATTGACAGAGTGGGGTCAGTTTGCTCTTCCCTGGGTGTGTTACATTGACAGAGTGGTGTCAGTCTGCTCTTCCCTGGGTGTGTTACATTGACAGTGTGGGGTCAGTCTGTTCTCCCAGGGTTTGTTACATTGACAGAGTGGGGTCAGTCTGTTCTTCCCTGGGTGTGTTACATTGACAGAATGAGGTGAGTCTGCTTTTCCCAAGGCGTGTCACATTGACAGAGTGAGGTCAATCTGGTCTTCCCTGGGTGGGTAACATTGACAGAGTGTGGTCAGTCTGCTCTTCCCAGGGCGTGTCACATTGACAGAGTGGGGCCAGTCTGCTCTTTTATGGGTGTGTTACATTGACAGAGTGGGGTCAGTCTGCTATTCCCTGGGTGTGTTACATTGACAGAGTGGGATCAGTCTGCTCTTCCCTGGGTGTGTTACATTGACAGAGTGGAGTCAGTCTGTTCTTCCCTGGGTGTGTTACATTGACAGAGTGGGGTCAGTCTGCTCTTCCCTGGGTGTGTTACATTGACTGAGTGGGGTCAGTCTGTTCTTCCCTGAGTGTATTACATTGACAGAGTGGGGTCAGTCTGTTCTTCCCTGGGTGTGTTACATTGACAGAGTGGGTTCAGTCTGCTCTTCCCTGGGTGTGTTACATTGACAGAGTGGGGTCAGTCTGTTCTCCCAGGGTTTGTTACATTGACAGAGTGGGGTCAGTCTGCTCTTCCCTTGCTATGTTACAATGACAGAATGGGGTCAGTGTACACTTCCCTGTGTGTGTTACATTGAGAGAGTGGGGGTCAGTCTGCTCTTCCCAGGGTGTGTTACATTGACAGAGTGTGGTCAGTCTGCTCTTCTCAGGGCGTGTCACATTGACAGAGTGGGGTCAGTCTGCTCTTTTATGGGTGGGTTACATTGACAGAATGAATTCAGTCTGCTCTTCCCTGCGTGTGTTACATTGACAGAGTGTGGTCAGTCTGATCTTCCCTGGTTGTGTTACATTGACAGAGTGAGTTCAGTCTGCTCTTCCCTGGGAGGGTTACATTGACAGAGTGGGGTCAGCTTGCTCCTCCCTGGGTGTGTAACATTGACAGAGTGGGGTCAGTCTGCTCTTCCATGGGTGTGTTTCATGGACAGAGTGGGGTCAGTCTGCTCTTCCCTGGGTGTGTTACATTGACAGAGTGGGGTCAGTCTGCTCTTCCCTGGGTGTGTTACATTGACAGAGAGGGGTCAGTCTGATCTTCCCTGGGTGTGTTACATTGACAGAGTGGGGTCAGTCTGCTCTTCCATGGGTGTGTTTCATTGACAGAGTGGGGTCAGACTGCTCTCCCCTGGGTGTGTTACATTGACAGAGTGAGGTCAGTCTGCTCTTCCCAGGGCGTGTCAAATTGACAGAGTGGGGCCAGTATGCTCTTTTATCGGTGTGTTACTTTGACAGAGTGGGGTCAGTCTGCTATTCCCTGGGTGTGTTACATTGACAGAGTGGGGTCAGTCTGCTCTTCCCTGGGTGTGTTACATTGACAGATTGGGGTCAGTCTGCTCTTCCCTGAGTGTGTTACATTGACAGAGAGGGGTCAGTCTGTTCTTCCTTGGGTGTGTTAAATTGACAGTGTTTGGTCAGTCTGCTCTTCCCTGGGTGTGTTACATTGACAGAGTGGCGTCAGTCTGTTCTTCCCTGGGAGTGTTACAGTGACAGGGTGGTGTCAGTCTGCTCTCCCCTAGGTGTGTTATATTGACAGTCTGAGTTCAGTCTGCTCTTCCCTGGGTGTGTTACATTGACAGAGTGGGGTCAGTCTGCTCTTCCCTGGGAGGGTTACATTGACAAGTGGGGTCAGTCTTCTCTTCCCTGGGTGTGTTACATTGACAGATTGGGGTCAGTCTGCTCTTCCCCAAGTTTGTTTCATTGACATAGTGGGGTCCGTCTGTTCTTCCCTGGGTGTGTTACATTGACAGAGTGGGGTCAGTCTGCTCTTCCCTGGGTATGCTACATTGACAGAGTGGGGTCAGTCTGCTCTTCCCTGGGTGTGTTACATTGACAGAGTGAGGTCAGTCTGCTCTTCCCTGGGTGTGTTACATTGACAGAGTGGGGTCAGTTTGCTCTTCCCTGGGTGTGTTACATTGACAGAGTGGTGTCAGTCTGCTCTTCCCTGGGTGTGTTACAGTGACAGGGTGGGGTCAATCTGCTCTTCCCTGGGTGTCTTTCATTGACAGAGTGGGGTCAGTCTGCTCTTCCCTGGGTGTGTTACATTGACAGAGTGGGGTCAGTCTGCTCTTCCCTGGGTGTGTTACATTGACAGAGTGTGGTCAATCTGCTCTTCCCTGGGTGGGTAACATTGACAGAGTGGGGTCAGTCTGCTCTTCCCTGGGTGTGTTTCATTGACAGAGTGGCGTCAGTTTGCTCTTCCCTGGGTGTGTTACATTGACAGAGTGGTGTCAGTCTGCTCTTCCCTGGGTGTGTTACATTGACAGTGTGGGGTCAGTCTGTTCTCCCAGGGTTTGTTACATTGACAGAGTGGGGTCAGTCTGTTCTTCCCTGGGTGTGTTACATTGACAGAGTGAGGTGAGTCTGCTCTTCCCAGGGCGTGTCACATTGACAGAGTGAGGTCAATCTGGTCTTCCCTGGGTGGGTAACATTGACAGAGTGGGGTCAGTCTGCTAATCCCTGGGTGCGTTACATTGACAGAGTGGGGTCAGTCTGCTCTTCCCTGGGAGGGTTACATTGACAAGTGGGGCCAGTCTGCTCTTTTATGGGTGTGTTACATTGACAGAGTGGGGTCAGTCTGCTATTCCCTGGGTGTGTTACATTGACAGAGTGGGATCAGTCTGCTCTTCCCTGGGTGTGTTACATTGACAGAGTGGAGTCAGTCTGTTCTTCCCTGGGTGTGTTACATTGACAGAGTGGGGTCAGTCTGCTCTTCCCTGGGTGTGTTACATTGACTGAGTGGTGTCAGTCTGTTCTTCCCTGGGTGTATTACATTGACAGAGTGGGGTCAGTCTGTTCTTCCCTGGGTGTGTTACATTGACAGAGTGGGTTCAGTCTGCTCTTGCCTGGGTGTGTTACATTGACAGAGTGGGGTCAGACTGCTCTTCCCTGGGTGTGTTACATTGACAGAGTGGGGTCAGTCTGCTCTTCCCTGGGTGTGTTACATTGACAGAGTGGGGTCAGTCTGCTAATCCCTGGGTGTGTTACATTGACAGAGTGGGGTCAGTCTGCTCTTCCCTGGGTGGGTTACATTGACAAGTGGGGTCAGTCTTCTCTTCCCTGGGTGTGTTACATGACAGATTGGGGTCAGTCTGCTCTTCCCCAAGTTTGTTTCATTGACATAGTGGGGTCAGTCTGTTCTTCCCTGGGTGTGTTACATTGACAGAGTGGGTTCAGTCTGCTCTTCCCTGGGTATGTTACATTGACAGAGTGGGGTCAGTCTGCTCTTCCCTGGGTGTGTTACATTGACAGAGTGAGGTCAGTCTGCTCTTCCCTGGGTGTGTTACATTGACAGAGTGGGGTCAATCTGCTCTTCCCTGGGTGTGTTTCATTGACAGAGTGGGGTCAGTTTGCTCTTCCCTGGGTGTGTTACATTGACAGAGTGGTGTCAGTCTGCTCTTCCCTGGGTGTGTTACAGTGACAGGGTGGGGTCAATCTGCTCTTCCCTGGGTGTGTTTCATTGACAGAGTGGGGTCAGTCTGCTCTTCCCTGGGTGTGTTACATTGACAGAGTGAGGTCAGTCTGCTCTTCCCTGGGTGTGTTACATTGACAGAGTGGGGTCAATCTGCATTTCCCTGGGTATGTTACATTGACAGAGTGGGGTCAGTCTGCTCTTCCCTGGGTGTGTTACATTGACAGAGTGAGGTCAGTCTGCTCTTCCCTGGGTGTGTTACATTGACAGAGTGGGGTCAATCTGCTCTTCCCTGGGTGTGTTTCATTGACAGAGTGGGGTCAGTCTGCTCTTCCCTGGGTGTGTTTCATTGACAGAGTGAGGTTAGTCTGCCCTTCGCTGGGTGTGTTCCATTTACAGAGTGGCGTCAGTCTGTTCTCCCAGGGTTTGTTTCATTGACAGAGTGGGGTCAGTCTGTTCTTCCCTGGGTGTGTTACATTGACAGAGTGAGGTCAGTCTGCTCTTCCCTGTGAGGGTTACATTGACAGAGTGGGGTCAGCTTGCTCCTCCCTGAGTGTGTTACATTGACAGAGTGGGGTCAGTCTGCTCTTCCCTGGGTGTTTTACATTGACAGAGTGGGATCAGTCTGCTCTTCTCTGTGTGTGTAACATTGACAGAGTGGGGTCAGTCTGCTCTTCCCTGGGTGGGTTACATTGACAGAGTGGGGTCAGTCTGCCCTTCCCTGGGTGTGTTACATTGACAGAGTGAACTCAGTCTGCTCTTCCCTGGGTGTGTTCCAATGACAGAGTGGCGTCAGTCTGTTCTCCCAGGGTTTGTTACATTGACAGAGTGGGGTCAGTCTGTTCTTCCCTGGGTGTGTTACATTGACAGAGTGGGGACAGTCTGCTCTTTTATGGGTGGGTTACATTGACACAGTGGGGTCAGTCTGCTCTTCCCTGGTTGTGTTACATTGACAGAGTGAGTTCAGTCTGCTCTTCCCTGGGTGTGTTACATTGACAGAATGGGGTCAGTCTGCTCTTCCCCAAATTTGTTACATTGACACAGTGGGGTCAGTCTGTTCTTCCCTGGGTGTGTTACATTGACAGAGTGGGGTCAGTCTGCTCTTCCCTGGCTGTGTTACATTGACAGAGTGGGGTCAGTCTGCTCTTCCCTGGGTGTTTTACATTGACAGAGTGGGGTCAGTCTGCTCTTCCCTGGGTGTGTTACATTGACAGAGTGTGGTCAATCTGCTCTTCCCTGGGTGGGTAACATTGACAGAGTGTGGTCAGTCTGCTCTTCCCTGGGTGTGTTTCATTGACAGAGTGGGGTCAGTTTGCTCTTCCCTGGGTGTGTTACATTGACAGAGTGGTGTCAGTCTGCTCTTCCCTGGGTGTGTTACATTGACAGTGTGGGGTCAGTCTGTTCTCCCAGGGTTTGTTACATTGACAGAGTGGGGTCAGTCTGTTCTTCCCTGGGTGTGTTACATTGACAGAATGAGGTGAGTCTGCTCTTCCCAGGGCGTGTCACATTGACAGAGTGAGGTCAATCTGGTCTTCCCTGGGTGGGTAACATTGACAGAGTGTGGTCAGTCTGCTCTTCCCAGGGCGTGTCACATTGACAGAGTGGGGCCAGTCTGCTCTTTTATGGGTGTGTTACATTGACAGAGTGGGGTCAGTCTGCTATTCCCTGGGTGTATTACATTGACAGAGTGGGATCAGTCTGCTCTTCCCTGGGTGTGTTACATTGACAGAGTGGGGTCAGTCTGCTATTCCCTGGGTGTGTTACATTGACAGAGTGGGATCAGTCTGCTCTTCCCTGGGTGTGTTACATTGACAGAGTGGAGTCAGTCTGTTCTTCCCTGGGTGTGTTACATTGACAGAGTGGGGTCAGTCTGCTCTTCCCTGGGTGTGTTACATTGACTGAGTGGGGTCAGTCTGTTCTTCCCTGGGTGTATTACATTGACAGAGTGGGGTCAGTCTGTTCTTCCCTGGGTGTGTTACATTGACAGAGTGGGTTCAGTCTGCTCTTCCCTGGGTGTGTTACATTGACAGAGTGGGGTCAGTCTGTTCTCCCAGGGTTTGTTACATTGACAGAGTGGGGTCAGTCTGCTCTTCCCTTGCTATGTTACAATGACAGAGTGGGGTCAGTGTACACTTCCCTGTGTGTGTTACATTGACAGAGTGGGGGTCAGTCTGCTCTTCCCAGGGTGTGTTACATTGACAGAGTGTGGTCAGTCTGCTCTTCTCAGGGCGTGTCACATTGACAGAGTGGGGTCAGTCTGCTCTTTTATGGGTGGGTTACATTGACAGAATGAATTCAGTCTGCTCTTCCCTGCGTGTGTTACATTGACAGAGTGTGGTCAGTCTGATCTTCCCTGGTTGTGTTACATTGACAGAGTGAGTTCAGTCTGCTCTTCCCTGGGAGGGTTACATTGACAGAGTGGGGTCAGCTTGCTCCTCCCTGGGTGTGTAACATTGACAGAGTGGGGTCAGTCTGCTCTTCCATGGGTGTGTTTCATTGACAGAGTGGGGTCAGTCTGCTCTTCCCTGGGTGTGTTACATTGACAGAGTGGGGTTAGTCTGCTCTTCCCTGGGTGTGTTACATTGACAGAGAGGGGTCAGTCTGATCTTCCCTGGGTGTGTTACATTGACAGAGTGGGGTCAGTCTGCTCTTCCATGGGTGTGTTTCATTGACAGAGTGGGGTCAGACTGCTCTCCCCTGGGTGTGTTACATTGACAGAGTGAGGTCAGTCTGCTCTTCCCAGGGCGTGTCAAATTGACAGAGTGGGGCCAGTATGCTCTTTTATCGGTGTGTTACTTTGACAGAGTGGGGTCAGTCTGCTATTCCCTGGGTGTGTTACATTGACAGAGTGGGGTCAGTCTGCTCTTCCCTGGGTGTGTTACATTGACAGATTGGGGTCAGTCTGCTCTTCCCTGAGTGTGTTACATTGACAGAGAGGGGTCAGTCTGTTCTTCCTTGGGTGTGTTAAATTGACAGTGTTTGGTCAGTCTGCTCTTCCCTGGGTGTGTTACATTGACAGAGTGGCGTCAGTCTGTTCTTCCCTGGGAGTGTTACAGTGACAGGGTGGTGTCAGTCTGCTCTCCCCTAGGTGTGTTATATTGACAGACTGAGTTCAGTCTGCTCTTCCCTGGGTGTGTTACATTGACAGAGTGGGGTCAGTCTGCTCTTCCCTGGGAGGGTTACATTGACAAGTGGGGTCAGTCTTCTCTTCCCTGGGTGTGTTACATTGACAGATTGGGGTCAGTCTGCTCTTCCCCAAGTTTGTTTCATTGACATAGTGGGGTCAGTCTGTTCTTCCCTGGGTGTGTTACATTGACAGAGTGGGGTCAGTCTGCTCTTCCCTGGGTATGCTACATTGACAGAGTGGGGTCAGTCTGCTCTTCCCTGGGTGTGTTACATTGACAGAGTGAGGTCAGTCTGCTCTTCCCTGGGTGTGTTACATTGACAGAGTGGGGTCAGTTTGCTCTTCCCTGGGTGTGTTACATTGACAGAGTGGTGTCAGTCTGCTCTTCCCTGGGTGTGTTACAGTGACAGGGTGGGGTCAATCTGCTCTTCCCTGGGTGTCTTTCATTGACAGAGTGGGGTCAGTCTGCTCTTCCCTGGGTGTGTTACATTGACAGAGTGAGGTCAGTCTGCTCTTCCCTGGGTGTGTTACATTGACAGAGTGGGGTCAATCTGCTCTTCCCTGGGTATGTTACATTGACAGAGTGGGGTAAGTCTGCTCTTCCCTGGGTGTGTTACATTGACAGAGTGAGGTCAGTCTGCTCTTCCCTGGGTGTGTTACATTGACAGAGTGGGGTCAATCTGCTCTTCCCTGGGTGTGTTTCATTGACAGAGTGGGGTCAGTCTGCTCTTCCCTGGGTGTGTTTCATTGACAGAGTGAGGTTAGTCTGCCCTTCCCTGGGTGTGTTCCATTTACAGAGTGGCGTCAGTCTGTTCTCCCAGGGTTTGTTTCATTGACAGAGTGGGGTCAGTCTGTTCTTCCCTGGGTGTGTTACATTGACAGAGTGAGGTCAGTCTGCTCTTCCCTGTGAGGGTTACATTGACAGAGTGGGGTCAGCTTGCTCCTCCCTGAGTGTGTTACATTGACAGAGTGGGGTCAGTCTGCTCTTCCCTGGGTGGGTTACATTGACAGAGTGGTTGTCAGTCTGCCCTTCCCTGGGTGTGTTACATTGACAGAGTGAACTCAGTCTGCTCTTCCCTGGGTGTGTTCCAATGACAGAGTGGCGTCAGTCTGTTCTCCCAGGGTTTGTTACATTGACAGAGTGGGGTCAGTCTGTTCTTCCCTGGGTGTGTTACATTGACAGAGTGGGGACAGTCTGCTCTTTTATGGGTGGGTTACATTGACACAGTGGGGTCAGTCTGCTCTTCCCTGGTTGTGTTACATTGACAGAGTGAGTTCAGTCTGCTCTTCCCTGGGTGTGTTACATTGACAGAGTGGGGTCAGTCTGCTCTTCCCTGGGAGGGTGACATTGACAGAGTGGGGTCAGTCTTCTCTTCCCTGGGTGTGTTACATTGACAGATTGGGGTCAGTCTGCTCTTCCCCAAGTTTGTTACATTGACACAGTGGGGTCAGTCTGTTCTTCCCTGGGTGTGTTACATTGACAGAGTGGGGCCAGTCTGCTCTTTTATGGGTGTGTTACATTGACAGAGTGGGGTCAGTCTGCTATTCCCTGGGTGTGTTACATTGACAGAGTGGGATCAGTCTGCTCTTCCCTGGGTGTGTTACATTGACAGAGTGGAGTCAGTCTGTTCTTCCCTGGGTGTGTTACATTGACAGAGTGGGGTCAGTCTGCTCTTCCCTGGGTGTGTTACATTGACTGAGTGGGGTCAGTCTGTTCTTCCCTGGGTGTATTACATTGACAGAGTGGGGTCAGTCTGTTCTTCCCTGGGTGTGTTACATTGACAGAGTGGGTTCAGTCTGCTCTTCCCTGGGTGTGTTACATTGACAGAGTGGGGTCAGTCTGTTCTCCCAGGGTTTGTTACATTGACAGAGTGGGGTCAGTCTGCTCTTCCCTTGCTATGTTACAATGACAGAGTGGGGTCAGTGTGCACTTCCCTGTGTGTGTAACATTGACAGAGTGGGGGTCAGTCTGCTCTTCCCAGGGTGTGTTACATTGACAGAGTGTGGTCAGTCTGCTCTTCTCAGGGCGTGTCACATTGACAGAGTGGGGTCAGTCTGCTCTTTTATGGGTGGGTTACATTGACAGAATGAATTCAGTCTGCTCTTCCCTGCGTGTGTTACATTGACAGAGTGTGGTCAGTCTGATCTTCCCTGGTTGTGTTACATTGACAGAGTGAGTTCAGTCTGCTCTTCCCTGGGAGGGTTACATTGACAGAGTGGGGTCAGCTTGCTCCTCCCTGGGTGTGTAACATTGACAGAGTGGGGTCAGTCTGCTCTTCCATGGGTGTGTTTCATTGACAGAGTGAGGTCAGTCTGCTCTTCCCTGGGTGTGTTACATTGACAGAGAGGGGTCAGTCTGATCTTCCCTGGGTGTGTTACATTGACAGAGTGGGGTCAGTCTGCTCTTCCATGGGTGTGTTTCATTGACAGAGTGGGGTCAGACTGCTCTCCCCTGGGTGTGTTACATTGACAGAGTGAGGTCAGTCTGCTCTTCCCAGGGCGTGTCACATTGACAGAGTGGGGCCAGTCTGCTCTTTTATCTCTGTGTTACTTTGACAGAGTGGGGTCAGTCTGCTATTCCCTGGGTGTGTTACATTGACAGAGTGGGGTCAGTCTGCTCTTCCCTGGGTGTGTTACATTGACAGATTGGGGTCAGTCTGCTCTTCCCTGAGTGTGTTACATTGACAGAGAGGGGTCAGTCTGTTCTTCCTTGGGTGTGTTAAATTGACAGTGTTTGGTCAGTCTGCTCTTCCCTGGGTGTGTTACATTGACAGAGTGGCGTCAGTCTGTTCTTCCCTGGGAGTGTTACAGTGACAGGGTGGTGTCAGTCTGCTCTCCCCTAGGTGTGTTATATTGACAGACTGAGTTCAGTCTGCTCTTCCCTGGGTGTGTTACATTGACAGAGTGGGGTCAGTCTGTTCTTCCCTTGGTGTGTTACATTGACAGAGTGGTATCTGTCTGCTCTTCCCTGGGTGTGTTACATTGACACAGTGGGGTCAGTCTGCTCTTCCCTGGGTGTGTTACATTGACAGAGAGGGGTCAATCTGCTCTTCCCTGGATGTGTTTCATTGACAGTGTGGCGTCAGTTTGCTCTTCCTTGGGTGTGTTACATTGACAGAGTGGTGTCAGTCTGCTCTTCCCTGGGTGTGTTACATTGACAGAGTGGCGTCAGTCTGTTCTCCCAGGGTTTGTTACATTGACAGAGTGGAGTCAGTCTGTTCTTCCCTGGGTGTGTTACATTGACAGAGTGAGGTCAGTCTGCTCTTCCCTGGGAGGGTTACATTGACAGAGTGGGGTCAGTCTTCTCTTCCTTGGGTGTGTTCCATTGACAGAGTGGCGTCAGTCTGTTCTCCCAGGGTTTGTTACATTTACAGAGTGGGGTCAGTCTGTTCTCCCAGGGTTTGTTACATTGACAGAGTGGGGTCAGTCTGGTCTTCCCTTGCGATGTTACAATGACAGAGTGGGGTCAGTGTGCACTTCCCTGTGTGTGTTACATTGACAGAGTGGGGGTCAGTCTGCTCTTCCCAGGGTGTGTTACATTGACAGAGTGTGGTCAGTCTGCTCTTCTCAGGGCTTGTCACATTGACAGAGTGGGGTCAGTCTGCTATTCCCTGGGAGGGTTACATTGACAGAGTGGGGTCAGTGTGCACTTCCCTGTGTGTGTAACATTGACAGAGTGGGGGTCAGTCTGCTCTTCCCAGGGTGTGTTACATTGACAGAGTGTGGTCAGTCTGCTCTTCTCAGGGCGTGTCACATTGACAGAGTGGGGTCAGTCTGCTCTTTTATGGGTGGGTTACATTGACAGAATGAATTCAGTCTGCTCTTCCCTGGTTGTGTTACATTGACAGAGTGTGGTCAGTCTGATCTTCCCTGGTTGTGTTACATTGACAGAGTGAGTTCAGTCTGCTCTTCCCTGGGAGGGTTACATTGACAGAGTGGGGTCAGCTTGCTCCTCCCTGGGTGTGTAACATTGACAGAGTGGGGTCAGTCTGCTCTTCCATGGGTGTGTTTCATTGACAGAGTGGGGTCAGTCTGCTCTTCCCTGGGTGTGTTACATTGACAGAGAGGGGTCAGTCTGATCTTCCCTGGGTGTGTTACATTGACAGAGTGGGGTCAGTCTGCTCTTCCATGGGTGTGTTTCATTGACAGAGTGGGGTCAGACTGCTCTCCCCTGGGTGTGTTACATTGACAGAGTGAGGTCAGTCTGCTCTTCCCAGGGCGTGTCACATTTACAGAGTGGGGCCAGTCTGCTCTTTTATCTCTGTGTTACTTTGACAGAGTGGGGTCAGTCTGCTATTCCCTGGGTGTGTTACATTGACAGAGTGGGGTCAGTCTGCTCTTCCCTGGGTGTGTTACATTGACAGATTGGGGTCAGTCTGCTCTTCCCTGAGTGTGTTACATTGACAGAGAGGGGTCAGTCTGTTCTTCCTTGGGTGTGTTAAATTGACAGTGTTTGGTCAGTCTGCTCTTCCCTGGGTGTGTTACATTGACAGAGTGGCGTCAGTCTGTTCTTCCCTGGGAGTGTTACAGTGACAGGGTGGTGTCAGTCTGCTCTCCCCTAGGTGTGTTATATTGACAGACTGAGTTCAGTCTGCTCTTCCCTGGGTGTGTTACATTGACAGAGTGGAGTCAGTCTGTTCTTCCCTTGGTGTGTTACATTGACAGAGTGGTATCTGTCTGCTCTTCCCTGGGTGTGTTACATTGACACAGTGGGGTCAGTCTGCTCTTCCCTGGGTGTGTTACATTGACAGAGAGGGGTCAATCTGCTCTTCCCTGGGTGTGTTTCATTGACAGTGTGGGGTCAGTTTGCTCTTCCTTGGGTGTGTTACATTGACAGAGTGGTGTCAGTCTGCTCTTCCCTGGGTGTGTTACATTGACAGAGTGGCGTCAGTCTGTTCTCCCAGGGTTTGTTACATTGACAGAGTGGAGTCAGTCTGTTCTTCCCTGGGTGTGTTACATTGACAGAGTGAGGTCAGTCTGCTCTTCCCTGGGAGGGTTACATTGACAGAGTGGGGTCAGTCTTCTCTTCCTTGGGTGTGTTCCATTGACAGAGTGGCGTCAGTCTGTTCTCCCAGGGTTTGTTACATTGACAGAGTGGAGTCAGTCTGTTCTTCCCTGGGTGTGTTACATTGACAGAGTGTGTTCAGTCTGCTCTTCCCTGGGTGTGTTTCATTGACAGAGTGGGGTCAGTCTGTTCTCCCAGGGTTTGTTACATTGACAGAGTGGGGTCAGTCTGGTCTTCCCTTGCGATGTTACAATGACAGAGTGGGGTCAGTGTGCACTTCCCTGTGTGTGTTACATTGACAGAGTGGGGGTCAGTCTGCTCTTCCCAGGGTGTGTTACATTGACAGAGTGTGGTCAGTCTGCTCTTCTCAGGGCTTGTCACATTGACAGAGAGGGGTCAGTCTGCTCTTTTATGGGAGGGTTACATTGACAGAGTGGGGTCAGCTTGCTCCTCCCTGGGTGTGTTACATTGACAGAGTGCGGTCAGTCTGTTCTTCCCTGGGTGTTTTACATTGACAGAGTGGGATCAGTCTGCTCTTCTCTGTGTGTGTAACATTGACAGAGTGGGGTCAGTCTGCTCTTCCCTGGAGGGTTACATTGACAGAGTGGGGTCAGTCTTCTCTTCCCTGGGTGTGTTACATTGACAGAGTGGGGTCAGTCTGCTCTTCCCTGGGTGTTTTACATTGACAGAGTGGGGACAGTCTGCTCTTTTATGGGTGGGTTACATTGACAGAGTGGGGTCAGTCTGATCTTCCCTGGTTGTGTTACATTGACAGAGTGAGTTCAGTCTGCTCTTCCCTGGGTGTGTTACATTGACAGAGTGGGGTCTGTCTGCTCTTCCCTGGGAGGGTGACATTGACAGAGTGGGGTCAGTCTTCTCTTCCCTGGGTGTGTTACATTGTCAGATTGGGGTCAGTCTGCTCTTCCCCAAGTTTGTTACATTGACACAGTGGGGTCAGTCTGTTCTTCCCTGGGTGTGTTACATTGACAGAGTGGGGTCAGTCTGCTCTTCCCTGGCTGTGTTACATTGACAGAGTGGGGTCAGTCTGCTCTTCCCTGGGTGTGTTACATTGACAGAGTGGGGTCAGTCTGCTCTTCCCAGGGTGTGTTACATTGACAAAGTGGGTTCAGTCTGCTCTTCCCTGGGTGTGTTACATTGACAGAGTGGGGTCAATCTGCTCTTCCCTGGGTGGGTAACATTGACAGAGTGTGGTCAGTCTGCTCTTCCCAGGGCGTGTCACATTGACAGAGTGGGGCCAGTCTGCTCTTTTATGGGTGTGTTACATTGACAGAGTGGGCTCAGTCTGCTCTTCCCTGGGTGTGTTACATTGACAGAGTGGGGTCAGTCTGTTCTCCCAGGGTTTGTTACATTGACAGAGTGGGGTCAGTCTGCTCTTCCCTGTGTGTGTTACATTGACAGAGAGGGGGTCAGTCTGCTCTTCCCAGGGTGTGTTACATTGACAGAGTGTGGTCAGTCTGCTCTTCTCAGGGCGTGTCACATTGACAGAGTGGGGTCAGTCTGCTCTTTTATGGGTGCGTTACATTGACAGAGTGCGGTCAGTCTGCTCTTCCCTGGGTGTGTTACATTGACAGAGTGTGGTCCGTCTGATCTTCCCTGGTTGTGTTACATTGACAGAGTGAGTTTAGTCTGCGCTTCCCTGGGTGTGTTACATTGTCAGAGTGGGGTCAGTCTGCTCTTCCCTGGGTGTGTTACATTGACAGAGTGAGGTCAGTCTGCTATTCCCTTGGTGTGTTTCATTGACAGAGTGGGGTCGGTCTGCTCTTCCCTGGGTGTGTTACATTGACAGAGTTGGGTCAGTGTGCTCTTCCCAGGGCGTGTCACATTGACAGAGTGGGGTCAGTCTGCTCTTTTATGGGTGCGTTACATTGACAGAGTGGGGTCAGTCTGCTCTTCCCTGGGTGTGTTACATTGACAGAGTGTGGTCAGTCTGATCTTCCCTGGTTGTGTTACATTGACAGAGTGAGTTTAGTCTGCGCTTCCCTGGGTGTGTTACATTGTCAGAGTGGGGTCAGTCTGCTCTTCCCTGGGTGTGTTACATTGACAGAGTGAGGTCAGTCTGCTCTTCCCTGGGTGTGTTTCATTGACAGAGTGGGGTCGGTCTGCTCTTCCCTGGGTGTGTTACATTGACAGAGTTGGGTCAGTGTGCTCTTCCCAGGGCGTGTCACATTGACAGAGTGAGTTTAGTCTGCGCTTCCCTGGGTGTGTTACATTGTCAGAGTGGGGTCAGTCTGCTCTTCCCTGGGTGTGTTACATTGACAGATTGGGGTCAGTCTGCTCTTCCCTGAGTGTGTTACATTGACAGAGTTGTGTCAGTCTGTTCTTCCTTGGGTGTGTTAAATTGACAGTGTTGGGTCAGTCTGCTCTTCCCTGGGTTTGTTACATTGACAGAGTGGGGTCAGTCTTCTCTTCCCTGGGTGTGTTACGTTGACAGATTGGGGTCAGTCTGCTCTTCCCCAAGTTTGTTACATTGACACAGTGGGGTCAGTCTGCTCTTCCCTGGGTGTGTTACATTGACAGAGAGGGGTCAATCTGCTCTTCCCTGGGTGTGTTTCATTGACAGTGTGGGGTCAGTTTGCTCTTCCCTGGGTGTGTTACATTGACAGAGTGGTGTCAGTCTGCTCTTCCCTGGGTGTGTTACATTGACAGAGTGGCGTCAGTCTGTTCTCCCAGGGTTTGTTACATTGACAGAGTGGAGTCAGTCTGTTCTTCCCTGGGTGTGTTACATTGACAGAGTGAGGTCAGTCTGCTCTTCCCTGGGAGGGTTACATTGACAGAGTGGGGTCAGTCTTCTCTTCCTTGGGTGTGTTCCATTGACAGAGTGGCGTCAGTCTGTTCTCCCAGGGTTTGTTACATTGACAGAGTGGAGTCAATCTGTTCTTCCCTGGGTGTGTTACATTGACAGAGTGGGTTCAGTCTGCTCTTCCCTGGGTGTGTTTCATTGACAGAGTGGGGTCAGTCTGTTCTCCCAGGGTTTGTTACATTGACAGTGTGGGGTCAGTCTGCTCTTCCCTTGCGATGTTACAATGACAGAGTGGGGTCAGTGTGCACTTCCCTGTGTGTGTTACATTGACAGAGTGGGGGTCAGTCTGCTCTTCTCAGGGCGTGTCACATTGACAGAGTGGGGTCAGTCTGCTCTTTTATGGGTGGGTTACATTGACAGAATGAATTCAGTCTGCTCTTCCCTGCGTGTGTTACATTGACAGAGTGTGGTCAGTCTGATCTTCCCTGGTTGTGTTACATTGACAGAGTGAGTTCAGTCTTCTCTTCCCTGGGAGGGTTACATTGACAGAGTGGGGACAGCTTGCTCCTCTCTGGGTGTGTTACATTGACAGAGTGGGGTCAGTCTGTTCTTCCCTGGGTGTTTTACATTGACAGAGTGGGATCAGTCTGCTCTTCTCTGTGTGTGTAACATTGACAGAGTGGGGTCAGTCTGCTCTTCCCTGGAGGGTTACATTGACAGAGTGGGGTCAGTCTTCTCTTCCCTGGGTGTGTTACATTGACAGAGTGGGGTCAGTCTGCTCTTCCCTGGGTGTTTTACATTGACAGAGTGTGGTCTGTCTGCTCTTCTCAGGGCGTGTCACATTGACAGAGTGGGGTCAGTCTGCTCTTTTATGGGTGCGTTACATTGACAGAGTGGGGTCAGTCTGCTCTTCCCTGGGTGTGTTACATTGACAGAGTGTGGTCCGTCTGATCTTCCCTGGTTGTGTTACATTGACAGAGTGAGTTTAGTCTGCGCTTCCCTGGGTGTGTTACATTGTCAGAGTGGGGTCAGTCTGCTCTTCCCTGGGTGTGTTACATTGACAGAGTGAGGTCAGTCTGCTCTTCCCTGGGTGTGTTTCATTGACAGAGTGGGGTCGGTCTGCTTTTCCCTGGGTGTGTTACATTGACAGAGTTGGGTCAGTGTGCTCTTCCCAGGGCGTGTCACATTGACAGAGTGGGGTCAGTCTGCTCTTCCCTGGTTGTGTTACATTGACAGAGTGAGTTTAGTCTGCGCTTCCCTGGGTGTGTTACATTGTCAGAGTGGGGTCAGTCTGCTCTTCCCTGGGTGTGTTACATTGACAGATTGGGGTCAGTCTGCTCTTCCCTGAGTGTGTTACATTGACAGAGTTGTGTCAGTCTGTTCTTCCTTGGGTGTGTTAAATTGACAGTGTTGGGTCAGTCTGCTCTTCACTGGGTTCGTTACATTGACAGAGTGGGGTCAGTCTTCTCTTCCCTGGGTGTGTTACATTGACAGATTGGGGTCAGTCTGCTCTTCCCCAAGTTTGTTACATTGACACAGTGGGGTCAGTCTGCTCTTCCCTGGGTGTGTTACATTGACAGAGAGGGGTCAATCTGCTCTTCCCTGGGTGTGTTTCATTGACAGTGTGGGGTCAGTTTGCTCTTCCCTGGGTGTGTTACATTGACAGAGTGGTGTCAGTCTGCTCTTCCCTGGGTGTGTTACATTGACAGAGTGGCGTCAGTCTGTTCTCCGAGGGTTTGTTACATTGACAGAGTGGAGTCAGTCTGTTCTTCCCTGGGTGTGTTACATTGACAGAGTGAGGTCAGTCTGGTCTTCCCTGGGAGGGTTACATTGACAGAGTGGGGTCAGTCTTCTCTTCCTTGGGTGTGTTCCATTGACAGAGTGGCGTCAGTCTGTTCTCCCAGGGTTTGTTACATTGACAGAGTGGAGTCAGTCTGTTCTTCCCTGGGTGTGTTACATTGACAGAGTGTGTTCAGTCTGCTCTTCCCTGGGTGTGTTTCATTGACAGAGTGGGGTCAGTCTGTTCTCCCAGGGTTTGTTACATTGACAGAGTGGGGTCAGTCTGCTCTTCCCTTGCGATGTTACAATGACAGAGTGGGGTCAGTGTGCACTTCCCTGTGTGTGTTACATTGACAGAGTGGGGGTCAGTCTGCTCTTCTCAGGGCGTGTCACATTGACAGAGTGGGGTCAGTCTGCTCTTTTATGGGTGGATTACATTGACAGAATGAATTCAGTCTGCTCTTCCCTGCGTGTGTTACATTGACAGAGTGTGGTCAGTCTGATCTTCCCTGGTTGTGTTACATTGACAGAGTGAGTTCAGTCTTCTCTTCCCTGGGAGGGTTACATTGACAGAGTGGGGTCAGCTTGCTCCTCCCTGGGTGTGTTACATGGACAGAGTGGGGTCAGTCTGTTCTTCCCTGGGTGTTTTACATTGACAGAGTGGGATCAGTCTGCTCTTCTCTGTGTGTGTAACATTGACAGAGTGGGGTCAGTCTGCTCTTCCCTGGAGGGTTACATTGACAGAGTGGGGTCAGTCTTCTCTTCCCTGGGTGTGTTACATTGACAGAGTGGGGTCAGTCTGCTCTTCCATGGGTGTTTTACATTGACAGAGTGGGGACAGTCTGCTCTTTTATGGGTGGGTTACATTGACAGAGTGGGGTCAGTCTGATCTTCCCTGGTTGTGTTACATTGACAGAGTGAGTTCAGTCTGCTCTTCCCTGGGTGTGTTACATTGACAGAGTGGGGTCAGTCTGCTCTTCCCTGGGAGGGTGACATTGACAGAGTGGGGTCAGTCTTCTCTTCCCTGGGTGTGTTACATTGTCAGATTGGGGTCAGTCTGCTCTTCCCCAAGTTTGTTACATTGACACAGTGGGGTCAGTCTGTTCTTCCCTGGGTGTGTTACATTGACAGAGTGGGGTCAGTCTGCTCTTCCCTGGCTGTGTTACATTGACAGAGTGGGGTCAGTCTGCTCTTCCCTGGGTGTGTTACATTGACAGAGTGGGGTCAGTCTGCTCTTCCCAGGGTGTGTTACATTGACAAAGTGGGTTCAGTCTGCTCTTCCCTGAGTGTGTTACATTGACAGAGTGGGGTCAATCTGCTCTTCCCTGGGTGGGTAACATTGACAGAGTGTGGTCAGTCTGCTCTTCCCAGGGCGTGTCACATTGACAGAGTGGGGCCAGTCTGCTCTTTTATGGGTGTGTTACATTGACAGAGTGGGGTCAGTCTGCTATTCCCTGGGTGTGTTGCATTGACAGAGTGGGGTCAGTCTGTTCTCCCAGGGTTTGTTACATTGACAGAGTGGGGTCAGTCTGCTCTTCCCTGTGTGTGTTACATTGACAGAGAGGGGGTCAGTCTGCTCTTCCCAGGGTGTGTTACATTGACAGAGTGTGGTCAGTCTGCTCTTCTCAGGGCGTGTCACATTGACAGAGTGGGGTCAGTCTGCTCTTTTATGGGTGCGTTACATTGACAGAGTTGGGTCAGTCTGCTCTTCCCTGGGTGTGTTACATTGACAGAGTGTGGTCAGTCTGATCTTCCCTGGTTGTGTTACATTGACAGAGTGAGTTTAGTCTGCGCTTCCCTGGGTGTGTTACATTGTCAGAGTGGGGTCAGTCTGCTCTTCCCTGGGTGTGTTACATTGACAGAGTGAGGTCAGTCTGCTCTTCCCTGGGTGTGTTTCATTGACAGAGTGGGGTCGGTCTGCTCTTCCCTGGGTGTGTTACATTGACAGAGTTGGGTCAGTGTGCTCTTCCCAGGGCGTGTCACATTGACAGAGTGGGGTCAGTCTGCTCTTTTATGGGTGCGTTACATTGACAGAGTGGGGTCAGTCTGCTCTTCCCTGGGTGTGTTACATTGACAGAGTGTGGTCAGTCTGATCTTCCCTAGTTGTGTTACATTGACAGAGTGAGTTTAGTCTGCGCTTCCCTGGGTGTGTCACATTGTCAGAGTGGGGTCAGTCTGCTCTTCCCTGGGTGTTTTACATTGACAGAGTGAGGTCAGTCTGCTCTTCCCTGGTTTTGTTACATTGACAAAGTGGGGTCAGTCTTCTCTTCCCTGGGTTTGTTAAATTGACAGTGTTGGGTCAGTCTGCTCTTCCCTGGGTGTGTTACATTGACAGATTGGGGTCAGTCTGCTCTTCCCTGAGTGTGTTACATTGACAGAGTTGTGTCAGTCTGTTCTTCCTTGGGTGTGTTAAATTGACAGTGTTGGGTCAGTCTGCTCTTCCCTGGGTGTGTTACATTGACAGAGTGGCGTCAGTCTGTTCTTTCCTGGGAGTGTTACAGTGACACGGTGGTGTCAGTCTGCTCTCCCCTGGGTGTGTTACATTGACAGAGTGGGGTCAGTCTGCTCTTCCATGGGTGTTTTAAATTGACAGAGTGGGGTCAGTATGTTCTTCCCTTGGTGTGTTACATTGACAGAGTGGTATCTGTCTGCTCTTCCCTGGGTGTGTTACATTGACAGAGTGGGGTCAGTCTGTTCTCCCATTGTGTGTTACATTGACAGAGTGCGGTCAGTCTGCTCTTCCCTGGGTGTGTTACAATGACAGAGTGGTGTCAGTGTGCACATCACTGGGTCGGTTACATTGACAGAGTGGGGTAAGTCTGCAGTTCACTGTGTGAGTAATTTTGCAGAAGAGGACATTCTGCTCTTCTCTGGGTGGGTTACATTGAAAGAGTGAGGTCAGTCTGCTCTTCCCTGGGTGTGTTACATTGACAGATTGGGGTCAGTCTGCTCTTCCCCAAGTTTGTTACATTGACACAGTGGGGTCAGTCTGCTCTTCCCTGGGTGTGTTACATTGACAGAGTGGGGTCAATCTGCTCTTCCCTGGGTGTGTTTCATTGACAGTGTGGGGTCAGTTTGATCTTCCCTGGGTGTGTTACATTGACAGAGTGGTGTCAGTCTGCTCTTCCCTGGGTGTGTTACATTGACAGAGTGAGGTTAGTCTGCCCTTCCCTAGCTGTGTTCCATTGACAGAGTGGGGTCAGTCTGTTCTCCCAGGGTTTGTTACATTGACAGAGTGGGGTCAGTCTGTTCTTCCCTGGGTGTGTTACATTGACAGAGTGAGGTCAGTCTGCTCTTCCCTGGGAGGGTTACATTGACAGAGTGGGGTCAGTCTTCTCTTCCCTGGGTGTGTTACATTGACAGATTGGGGTCAGTCTGCTCTTCCCCAAATTGGTTACATTGACACAGTGGGGTCAGTCTGTTTTTCCCTGGGTGTGTGACATTGACAGATTGGGGTCAGTCTGCTCTTCCCTGGCTGTGTGACATTGACAGAGTGATGTCAGTCTGCTCTTTTATGGGTGGGTTACATTGACAGAGTGGGGTCAATCTGCTCATCCCTGGGTGTGTTACATTGTCAGAGTGGGGTCAGTCTGCCCTTCCCTGGGAGGGTTACATTGACAGAGTGCGGTCAGTCTTCTCTTCCCTGGGTGTGTTACATTGACTGATTGAGGTCAGTCTGCTCTTCCCCAAGTGTGTTACATTGACACTGTGGGGTCATTCTGCTCTTCCCTTGGTGTGTTACAATGACAGAGTGGGGTCAGTGCGCACTTCCCTGGGTGTGTTACATTGACAGAGTGGGGGTCAGTCTGCTCTTCCTTGGGTGTGTTAAATTAACAGTGTTGGGTCAATCTGCTCTTCCCTGGGTGTGTTACATTGACAGAGTGGCGTCAGTCTGTTCTTCCCTGGGAGTTTTACAGTAACAGGGTGGTGTCAGTCTGCTCTCCCCTAGGTGTGTTATATTGACAGAGTGGGGTCAGTCTGCTCTTCCCTGGGTGTGTTAAATTGACAGAGTGGGGTCAGTCTGTTCTTCCCTTGGTGTGTTACATTGACAGAGTGGTATCTGTCTGCTCTTCCCTTGGTGTGTTACATTGACACAGTGGGGTCAGTCTGCTCTTCCCTGGGTGTGTTACATTGACAGAGAGGGGTCAATCTGCTCTTCCCTGGGTGTGTTTCATTGACAGTGTGGGGTCAGTTTGCTCTTCCCTGGGTGTGTTACATTGACAGAGTGGTGTCAGTCTGCTCTTCCCTGGGTGTGTTACATTGACAGAGTGGCGTCAGTCTGTTCTCCCAGGGTTTGTTACTTTGACAGAGTGGAGTCAGTCTGTTCTTCCCTGGGTGTGTTACATTGACAGAGTGGGTTCAGTCTGCTCTTCCCTGGGTGTGTTTCATTGACAGAGTGGTGTCAGTCTGTTCTCCCAGGGTTTGTTACATTGACAGAGTGGGGTCAGTCTGCTCTTCCCTTGCGATGTTACAATGACAGAGTGGGGTCAGTGTGCACTTCCCTGTGTGTGTTACATTGACAGAGTGGGGGTCAGTCTGCTCTTCCCAGGGTGTGTTACATTGACAGAGTGTGGTCAGTCTGCTCTTCTCAGGGCGTGTCACATTGACAGAGTGGGGTCAGTCTGCTCTTTTATGGGTGGGTTACATTGACAGAATGAATTCAGTCTGCTCTTCCCTGCGTGTGTTACATTGACAGAGTGTGGTCAGTCTGATCTTCCCTGGTTGTGTTACATTGACAGAGTGAGTTCAGTCTTCTCTTCCCTGGGACGGTTACATTGACAGAGTTGGGTCAATCTGCTCTTCCCTGGGTGGGTAACATTGACAGAGTGTGGTCAGTCTGCTCTTCCCAGGGCGTGTCACATTGACAGAGTGGGGCCAGTCTGCTCTTTTATGGGTGTGTTACATTGACAGAGTGGGGTCAGTCTGCTATTCCCTGGGTATGTTACATTGACAGAGTGGGGTCAGTCTGCTCTTCCCTTGGGGGGGTTACATTGACAGAGTGGAGTCAGTCTGTTTTTCCCTGGGTGTGTTACATTGACAGAGTGTGGTCAGTCTGCTCTTCCCTTGGTGTGTTACATTGACAGAGTGGGGTAAGTCTGCAGTTCACTGTGTGATTAATTTTGCAGAAGAGGACATTCTGCTCTTCTCTGGGTGGGTTACATTGACAGAGTGAGGTCAGTCTGCTCTTCCCTGGGTTTGTTACATTGACAGAGTTGGGTCAGTCTGCTCTTCCCTGGGTGTGTTACATTGACAGAGTTGGGTCAGTGTGCTCTTCCAGGGCGTGTCACATTGACAGAGTGGTGTCAGTCTGCGCTTCCCTGGGTGTGTTACATTGACAGAATGAGGTTAGTCTGCTCTTCCCAGGGCGTGTCACATTGACAGAGTGGGGTCAGTCTCCTCTTTTATGGGTGGGTTACATTGACAGAGTGGTGTCAGTCTGCTCTTCCCTGGGTGTGTTGCATTGGCAGAGTGAGGTCAGTCTGCTCTTCCATGGGTTTGTTACATTGACACAGTGGGGTCAGTCTGCACTTCCCTGGGTGTGTTACATTGACAGAGTGGGGTCAGTCTGCTCTTCCCTGGGTGTGTTACATTGACAGAGTGGGGTCAGTCTGCAATTCCCTGGGTGTGTTACATTGACAGAGTGGGGTCAGTCTACTCTTCCCTGGGTGTGTTACATTGACAGAGTGGGGTAAGACTGCAGTTGACTGTGTGAGTAATTTTGCAGAAGCGGTTATTCTGCTCTTCTCTGGGTGGGTTACATTGACAGAGTGAGGTCAGTCTGCTCTTCCCTGGGTTTGTTAAATTGACAGAGTGGGGACAGTCTGCTCTTCCCTGGGTGTGTTACAGTGACAGGGTGGGTTCAGTCTGCTCCTCCATGGGTGTGTTACATTGACAGAGTTGGGTAAGACTGCAGTTGACTGTGTGAGTAATTTTGCAGAACCGGTCATTCTGCTCTTCTCTGGGTGGGTTACATTGACAGAGTGAGGTCAGTCTGCTCTTCCCTGGGTGTGTTACAGTGACAGGGTGAGTTCAGTCTGCTCTTCCCTGGGTGTGTTACATTGACAGAGTGGGGTCAGTCTGCTCTTCCCTGGGTGTGTTACATTGACAGAGTGAGTTCAGTCTGCTCTTCCCTGGGCGTGTTACATTGACAGAGTGGGGTCAGTTTGCTCTTCCCTGGGTGTGTTACATTGACAGAGTGAGGTCAGTCTGCTCTTCCCTGGGTTTGTTACATTGACAGATTGGGGTCAGTCTTCTCTTCCCTGGGTGTGTTACATTGACAGATTGGGGTCAGTGTGCACTTCCCTGGGAGTGTTACAGTGACAGAGTGCGGTCAGTCTGTTCTTCCTTGGGTGTGTTAAATTGACAGTGTTGGGTCAGTCTGCTCTTCCCTGGGTGTGTTACATTGACAGAGTGGCGTCAGTCTGTTCTTCCCTGGGAGTTTTACAGTGACAGGGTGGTGTCAGTCTGCTCTCCCCTGGGTGTGTTAAAGTGACAGAGTGGGGTCAGTCTTCTCTTCCCTGGGTGTGTTACATTGACAGAGTGGGGTCAGTCTGCTCTTCCCTGAGTGTGTTACATTGACAGAGTGATGTCAGTCTGTTCTTCCTTGGGTGTGTTAAATTGACAGTGTTGGGTCAGTCTGCTCTTCCCTGGGTGTGTTACATTGACAGAGTGGCGTCAGTCTGTTCTTCCCTGGGAGTGTTACAGTGACAGGGTGGTGTCAGTCTGCTCTCCCCTGGGTGTGTTACATTGACAGAGTGGTATCTGTCTGCTCTTCCCTGGGTGTGTTACAATGACAGAGTGGGGTCAGTGTGCACATCACTGGGTGGGTTACATTGACAGAGTGGGGTAAGTCTGCAGTTCACTGTGTGAGTAATTTTGCGGAAGAGGACATTCTGCTCTTCTCTGGGTGGGTTACATTGACAGAGTGAGGTCAGTCTGCTCTTCCCTGGGTTTGTTACATTGACAGAGTTTGGTCAGTCTGCTCTTCCCTGGGTGTGTTACATTGACAGAGTTGGGTCAGTGTGCTCTTCCCAGGGCGTGTCACATTGACAGAGTGGGGTCAGTCTGCTCTTTTATGGGTGTGTTACATTGACAGAGTGAGGTTAGTCTGCTCTTCCCAGGGCGTGTCACATTGACAG
Source organism: Chiloscyllium punctatum (assembly GCF_047496795.1). Lineage (NCBI taxonomy): Eukaryota > Metazoa > Chordata > Chondrichthyes > Orectolobiformes > Hemiscylliidae > Chiloscyllium > Chiloscyllium punctatum. Next base: position 19,587,252 of record NC_092769.1, read on the forward strand.
AGTGGGTTCAGTCTGCTCTTCCCTGGGTGTGTAACATTGGCAGAGTGAGGTCAGTCTGCTCTTCCCTGGGTTTGTTACATTGACACAGTGGGATCAGTCTGCTCTTCCCTGGGTGTGTTACATTGAGAGATTGGGGTTAGTCTGCTCTTCCCCAAGTTTGTTACATTGACAGAGTGGGGTAAGTCTGCAGTTCACTGTGTGATTAATTTTGCAGAAGAGGACATTCTGCTCTTCTCTGGGTGGGTTGCATTGACAGAGTGAGGTCAGTCTGCTCTTCCCTGGGTTTGTTACATTGACAGAGTTGGGTCAGTCTGCTCTTCCCAGGGTGTGTTACATTGACAGAGTGTGGTCAGTCTGCTCTTCTCAGGGCGTGTCACATTGACAGAGTGGGGTCAGTCTGCTCTTTTATGGGTGGGTTACATTGACAGAATGAATTCAGTCTGCTCTTCCCTGCGTGTGTTACATTGACAGAGTGTGGTCAGTCTGATCTTCCCTGGTTGTGTTACATTGACAGAGTGAGTTCAGTCTTCTCTTCCCTGGGACGGTTACATTGACAGAGTTGGGTCAATCTGCTCTTCCCTGGGTGGGTAACATTGACAGAGTGTGGTCAGTCTGCTCTTCCCAGGGCGTGTCACATTGACAGAGTGGGGCCAGTCTGCTCTTTTATGGGTGTGTTACATTGACAGAGTGGGGTCAGTCTGCTATTCCCTGGGTATGTTACATTGACAGAGTGGGGTCAGTCTGCTCTTCCCTTGGGGGGGTTACATTGACAGAGTGGAGTCAGTCTGTTTTTCCCTGGGTGTGTTACATTGACAGAGTGTGGTCAGTCTGCTCTTCCCTTGGTGTGTTACATTGACAGAGTGGGGTAAGTCTGCAGTTCACTGTGTGATTAATTTTGCAGAAGAGGACATTCTGCTCTTCTCTGGGTGGGTTACATTGACAGAGTGAGGTCAGTCTGCTCTTCCCTGGGTTTGTTACATTGACAGAGTTGGGTCAGTCTGCTCTTCCCTGGGTGTGTTACATTGACAGAGTTGGGTCAGTGTGCTCTTCCAGGGCGTGTCACATTGACAGAGTGGTGTCAGTCTGCGCTTCCCTGGGTGTGTTACATTGACAGAATGAGGTTAGTCTGCTCTTCCCAGGGCGTGTCACATTGACAGAGTGGGGTCAGTCTCCTCTTTTATGGGTGGGTTACATTGACAGAGTGGTGTCAGTCTGCTCTTCCCTGGGTGTGTTGCATTGGCAGAGTGAGGTCAGTCTGCTCTTCCATGGGTTTGTTACATTGACACAGTGGGGTCAGTCTGCACTTCCCTGGGTGTGTTACATTGACAGAGTGGGGTCAGTCTGCTCTTCCCTGGGTGTGTTACATTGACAGAGTGGGGTCAGTCTGCAATTCCCTGGGTGTGTTACATTGACAGAGTGGGGTCAGTCTACTCTTCCCTGGGTGTGTTACATTGACAGAGTGGGGTAAGACTGCAGTTGACTGTGTGAGTAATTTTGCAGAAGCGGTTATTCTGCTCTTCTCTGGGTGGGTTACATTGACAGAGTGAGGTCAGTCTGCTCTTCCCTGGGTTTGTTAAATTGACAGAGTGGGGACAGTCTGCTCTTCCCTGGGTGTGTTACAGTGACAGGGTGGGTTCAGTCTGCTCCTCCATGGGTGTGTTACATTGACAGAGTTGGGTAAGACTGCAGTTGACTGTGTGAGTAATTTTGCAGAACCGGTCATTCTGCTCTTCTCTGGGTGGGTTACATTGACAGAGTGAGGTCAGTCTGCTCTTCCCTGGGTGTGTTACAGTGACAGGGTGAGTTCAGTCTGCTCTTCCCTGGGTGTGTTACATTGACAGAGTGGGGTCAGTCTGCTCTTCCCTGGGTGTGTTACATTGACAGAGTGAGTTCAGTCTGCTCTTCCCTGGGTGTGTTACATTGACAGAGTGGGGTCAGTTTGCTCTTCCCTGGGTGTGTTACATTGACAGAGTGAGGTCAGTCTGCTCTTCCCTGGGTTTGTTACATTGACAGATTGGGGTCAGTCTTCTCTTCCCTGGGTGTGTTACATTGACAGATTGGGGTCAGTGTGCACTTCCCTGGGAGTGTTACAGTGACAGAGTGCGGTCAGTCTGTTCTTCCTTGGGTGTGTTAAATTGACAGTGTTGGGTCAGTCTGCTCTTCCCTGGGTGTGTTACATTGACAGAGTGGCGTCAGTCTGTTCTTCCCTGGGAGTTTTACAGTGACAGGGTGGTGTCAGTCTGCTCTCCCTTGGGTGTGTTAAAGTGACAGAGTGGGGTCAGTCTTCTCTTCCCTGGGTGTGTTACATTGACAGAGTGGGGTCAGTCTGCTCTTCCCTAAGTGTGTTACATTGACAGAGTGATGTCAGTCTGTTCTTCCTTGGGTGTGTTAAATTGACAGTGTTGGGTCAGTCTGCTCTTCCCTGGGTGTGTTACATTGACAGAGTGGCGTCAGTCTGTTCTTCCCTGGGAGTGTTACAGTGACAGGGTGGTGTCAGTCTGCTCTCCCCTGGGTGTGTTACATTGACAGAGTGGTATCTGTCTGCTCTTCCCTGGGTGTGTTACAATGACAGAGTGGGGTCAGTGTGCACATCACTGGGTGGGTTACATTGACAGAGTGGGGTAAGTCTGCAGTTCACTGTGTGAGTAATTTTGCGGAAGAGGACATTCTGCTCTTCTCTGGGTGGGTTACATTGACAGAGTGAGGTCAGTCTGCTCTTCCCTGGGTTTGTTACATTGACAGAGTTTGGTCAGTCTGCTCTTCCCTGGGTGTGTTACATTGACAGAGTTGGGTCAGTGTGCTCTTCCCAGGGCGTGTCACATTGACAGAGTGGGGTCAGTCTGCTCTTTTATGGGTGTGTTACATTGACAGAGTGAGGTTAGTCTGCTCTTCCCAGGGCGTGTCACATTGACAGAGTGGGTTCAGTCTGCTCTTCCCTGGGTGTGTAACATTGGCAGAGTGAGGTCAGTCTGCTCTTCCCTGGGTTTGTTACATTGACACAGTGGGATCAGTCTGCTCTTCCCTGGGTGTGTTACATTGAGAGATTGGGGTTAGTCTGCTCTTCCCCAAGTTTGTTACATTGACAGAGTGGGGTAAGTCTGCAGTTCACTGTGTGATTAATTTTGCAGAAGAGGACATTCTGCTCTTCTCTGGGTGGGTTGCATTGACAGAGTGAGGTCAGTCTGCTCTTCCCTGGGTTTGTTACATTGACAGAGTTGGGTCAGTCTGCTCTTCCCTGGGTGTGTTACATTGACAGAGTTGGGTCAGTGTGCTCTTCCAGGGCGTGTCACATTGACAGAGTGGTGTCAGTCTGCGCTTCCCTGGGTGTGTTACATTGACAGAATGAGGTTAGTCTGCTCTTCCCAGGGCGTGTCACATTGACAGAGTGGGGTCAGTCTGCTCTTTTATGGGTGGGTTACATTGACAGAGTGGTGTCAGTCTGCTCTTCCCTGGGTGTGTTGCATTGGCAGAGTGAGGTCAGTCTGCTCTTCCCTGGGTTTGTTACATTGACAGAGTGGGGTCAGTCTGCTCTTCCCTGGGTGTGTTACATTGACAGAGTGGGATCAGTCTGCAATTCCCTGGGTGTGTTACATTGACAGAGTGGGGTCAGTCTGCTCTTCCCTGGGTTTGTTACATTTACAGAGTGTAGTCAGTCTGCTCTTCCCTGGGTGTGTTACATTGACAGAGTGTGGTCAGTCTACTCTTCCCTGGGTGTGTTACATTGACAGAGTGGGGTAAGACTGCAGTTGACTGTGCGAGTAATTTTGCAGAAGCGGTTATTCTGCTCTTCTCTGGGTGGGTTACATTGACAGAGTGAGGTCAGTCTGCTCTTCCCTGGGTTTGTTAAATTGACAGAGTGGGGACAGTCTGCTCTTCCCTGGGTGTGTTACAGTGACAGGGTGGGTTCAGTCTGCTCCTCCATGGGTGTGTTACATTGACAGAGTTGGGTAAGACTGCAGTTGACTGTGTGAGTAATTTTGCAGAACCGGTCATTCTGCTCTTCTCTAGGTGGGTTACATTGACAGAGTGAGGTCAGTCTGCTCTTCCCTGGGTGTGTTAGAGTGACAGGGTGAGTTCAGTCTGCTCTTCCCTGGGTGTGTTACATTGACAGAGTGGGGTCAGTCTGCTCTTCCCTGGGTGTGTTACATTGACAGAGTGAGTTCAGTCTGCTCTTCCCTGGGTGTGTTACATTGACAGAGTGGGGTCAGTTTGCTCTTCCCTGGGTGTGTTACATTGACAGAGTGAGGTCAGTCTGCTCTTCCCTGGGTTTGTTACATTGACAGATTGGGGTCAGTCTTCTCTTCCCTGGGTGTGTTACATTGACAGATTGGGGTCAGTCTGCTCTTCCCTGAGTGTGTTACATTGACAGAGTGGGGTCAGTCTGTTCTTCCTTGGGTGTGTTAAATTGACAGTGTTGGGTCAGTCTGCTCTTCCCTGGGTGTGTTACATTGACAGAGTGGCGTCAGTCTGTTCTTCCCTGGGAGTTTTACAGTGACAGGGTGGTGTCAGTCTGCTCTCCCCTGGGTGTGTTAAAGTGACAGAGTGGGGTCAGTCTGCTCTTCCCTGGGTGTGTTACATTGACAGAGTGGGGTCAGTCTGCTCTTCCCTGGGTTTGTTACATTTACAGAGTGTGGTCAGTCTGCTCTTCCCTGGGTGTGTTACATTGACAGAGTGAGGTCAGTCTGCTCTTCCCTGGGTTTGTTACATTGACAGAGTGTGGTCAGTCTACTCTTCCCTGGGTGTTTTACATTGACAGAGTGGGGTAAGACTGCAGTTGACTGTGCGAGTAATTTTGCAGAAGCGGTTATTCTGCTCTTCTCTGGGTGGGTTACATTGACAGAGTGAGGTCAGTCTGCTCTTCCCTGGGTTTGTTAAATTGAAAGAGTGGGGACAGTCTGCTCTTCCCTGGGTGTGTTACAGTGACAGGGTGGGTTCAGTCTGCTCCTCCATGGGTGTGTTACATTGACAGAGTTGGGTTTGACTGCAGTTGACTGTGTGAGTAATTTTGCAGAACCGGTCATTCTGCTCTTCTCTAGGTGGGTTACATTTACAGAGTGAGGTCAGTCTGCTCTTCCCTGGGTGTGTTACAGTGACAGGGTGAGTTCAGTCTGCTCTTCCCTGGGTGTGTTACATTGACAGAGTGGGGTCAGTCTGCTCTTCCCTGGGTGTGTTACATTGACAGAGTGAGTTCAGTCTGCTCTTCCCTGGGTGTGTTACATTGACAGAGTGGGGTCAGTTTGCTCTTCCCTGGGTGTGTTACATTGACAGAGTGAGGTCAGTCTGCTCTTCCCTGGGTTTGTTACATTGACAGATTGGGGTCAGTCTTCTCTTCCCTGGGTGTGTTACATTGACAGATTGGGGTCAGTCTGCTCTTCCCTGAGTGTGTTACATTGACAGAGTGGGGTCAGTCTGTTCTTCCTTGGGTGTGTTAAATTGACAGTGTTGGGTCAGTCTGCTCTTCCCTGGGTGTGTTACATTGACAGAGTGGCGTCAGTCTGTTCTTCCCTGGGAGTTTTACAGTGACAGGGTGGTGTCAGTCTGCTCTCCCCTGGGTGTGTTAAAGTGACAGAGTGGGGTCAGTCTGCTCTTCCCTGGGTGTGTTACATTGACAGAGTGGGGTCAGTCTGCTCTTCCCTGAGTGTGTTACATTGACAGAGTGATGTCAGTCTGTTCTTCCTTGGGTGTGTTAAATTGACAGTGTTGGGTCAGTCTGCTCTTCCCTGGGTGTGTTACATTGACAGAGTGGCGTCAGTCTGTTCTTCCCTGGGAGTGTTACAGTGACAGGGTGGTGTCAGTCTGCTCTCCCCTGGGTGTGTTACATTGACAGAGTGGTATCTGTCTGCTCTTCCCTGGGTGTGTTACAATGACAGAGTGGGGTCAGTGTGCACATCACTGGGTGGGTTACATTGACAGAGTGGGGTAAGTCTGCAGTTCACTGTGTGAGTAATTTTGCGGAAGAGGACATTCTGCTCTTCTCTGGGTGGGTTACATTGACAGAGTGAGGTCAGTCTGCTCTTCCCTGGGTTTGTTACATTGACAGAGTTTGGTCAGTCTGCTCTTCCCTGGGTGTGTTACATTGACAGAGTTGGGTCAGTGTGCTCTTCCCAGGGCGTGTCACATTGACAGAGTGGGGTCAGTCTGCTCTTCTTTGGGTGTGTTACATTGACAGAGTGAGGTTAGTCTGCTCTTCCCAGGGCGTGTCACATTGACAGAGTGGGGTCAGTCTGCTCTTCCCTGGGTGTGTATCATTGGCAGAGTGAGGTCAGTCTGCTCTTCCCTGGGTTTGTTACATTGACACAGTGGGGTCAGTCTGCTCTTCCCTGGGTGTGTTACATTGAGAGATTGGGGTTAGTCTGCTCTTCCCCAAGTTTGTTACATTGACAGAGTGGGGTCAGTCTGCACTTCCCTGGGTGTGTTACATTGACAGAGTGAGGTCAGTCTGCTCTTCCCTGGGTGTGTTACATTGACAGAGTGAGGTCAGTCTGCTCTTCCCTGGGTTTGTTACATTTACAGAGTATGGTCTGTCAACTCTTCCCTGGGTGTGTTACATTGACAGAGTGGGGTAAGACTGCAGTTGACTGTGTGAGTAATTTTGCAGAAGCGGTCATTCTTCTCTTCTCTGGGTCGGTTACATTGACAGAGTGAGTTCAGTCTGCTCTTCCCTGGGTGTGTTACATTGACAGAGTGGTGTCAGTCTGCTCTTCCCTGGGTGTCTTACATTGGCAGAGTGAGGTCAGTCTGCTCTTCCCTGGGTTTGTTACATTGACACAGTGGGGTCAGTCTGCACTTCCCTGGGTGTGTTACATTGACAGAGTGGGGTCAGTCTGCTCTTCCCTGGGTGTGTTACATTGACAGAGTGGGGTCAGTCTGCTATTCCCTGGGTGTGTTACATTGACAGAGTGGCGTCAGTCTGTCCTTCCCTGGGAGTTTTACAGTGACAGGGTGGTGTCAGTCTGCTCTCCCCTGGGTGTGTTACATTGACAGAGTGGGGTCAGTCTGCTCTTCCCTGGGTGTCTTAAATTGACAGAGTGGGGTCAGTCTCTTCTTCCCTTGGTGTGTTACATTGACAGAGTGGTATCTGTCTGCTCTTCCCTGGGTGTGTTAAATTGACAGAGTGGGGTCAGTCTGTTCTCCCATTGTGTGTTACATTGACAGAGTGGGGTCAGTCTGCTCTTCCCTGGGTGTGTTACAATGACAGAGTGGGGTCAATGTGCACTTCACTGGGTGGGTTACATTGACAGAGTGGGGAAGTCTGCAGTTCACTGTGTGAGTAACTTTGCAGAAGAGGTCATTCTGCTCTTCTCTGGGTGTGTTACATTGACAGAGTGAGGTCAGTCTGCTCTTCCCTGGGTTTGTTACATTGACAGAGTTGGGTCAGTGTGCTCTTCCCAGGGCGTGTCACATTGACAGAGTGGGGACAGTCTGCTCTTTTATGGGTGGGTTACATTGACAGAGTGGGGTCAGTCTGCTCTTCCCTGAGTGTGTTACATTGACAGAGTGGGGTCAGTCTGATCTTCCCTGGTTGTGTTACATTGACAGAGTGAGTTCAGTCTGCTCTTCCCTGGGTGTGTTATATTGACAGAGTGGGGTCTGTCTGCTCTTCCCTGGGAGGGTTACATTGACAGAGTGGGGTCAGTCTTCTCTTCCCTGGGTGAGTTACATTGACAGATTGGGGTCCGTCTGCTCTTCCCCAAGTTTGTTACATTGACACAGTGGGGTCAGTCTGCTCTTCCCTGGCTGTGTTACATTGACAGAGTGGGGTCAGTCTGCTCTTCCCTGGGTGTGTTACATTGACAGTGTGGGGTCAGTCTGCTCTTCCCTGGGTGTGTTACATTGACAGAGTGGGGTCAGTCTGCTCTTCCCTGGGTGTGTTACATTGACAGAGTGGGGTCAGTCTGCTCTTTACTGGGTGGGTTACATTGACAGATTGGGGTCAGTCTATTCTTCCCTGGGTTTGTTACATTGACAGAGAGGGGTCAGTCTGCCCTTCCCTGGGCGTGTTACATTGACAGAGTGGGGGTCAGTCTGCTCTTCCCTGGGTTTGTTACTTTGATAGGGTGGGGTCAGTGTGCACTTCCCTGGGTGTGTTACATTGACACAGTGGGGTCAGTCTGTTCTTCCCTGGGTGTTTTACATTGACAGAGTGGGGACAGTCTGCTCTTTTATGGGTGGGTTACATTGACAGAGTGAGTTCAATCTGCTCTTCCCTGGGTGTGTTACATTGACAGAGTGGGGTCAGTCTGATCTTCCCTGGTTGTGTTACATTGACAGAGTGAGTTCAGTCTGCTCTTCCCTGGGTGTGTTACATTGACAGAGTGGGGTCAGTCTGCTCTTCCCTGGGTGTGTTACATTGACAGAGTGGGGTCAGTCTGCTCTTCCCTGGGTATGTTACATTGACAGAGTGGGGTCAGTCTGCTCTTCCCTGGGTGTGTTACATTGACAGAGTGGAGTCAGTCTGCTCTTCCCTGGGTGTGTTACATTGACAGAGTGGGGTCAGTCTGCTCTTCCCTGGGTGTGTTACATTGACAGAGTGAGGTTAGTCTGCCCTTCCCTAGGTGTGTTCCATTGACAGATTGGGGTCAGTCTGTTCTCCCAGGGTTTGTTACATTGACAGAGTGGGGTCAATCTGCTCTTCCCTGGGTGGGTAACATTGACAGAGTATGGTCAGTCTGCTCTTCCCAGGGCGTGTCACATTGACAGAGTGGGGCCAGTCTGCTCTTTTATGGGTGTGTTACATTGACAGAGTGGGGTCAGTCTGCTCTTCCCTTGCTATGTTACAATGACAGAGTGGGGTCAGTCTGCTCTTCCCTGGGTTTGTTACATTGACAGAGTGGGGTCAATCTGCTCTTCCCTGGGTGGGTAACATTGACAGAGTATGGTCAGTCTGCTCTTCCCAGGGCGTGTCACATTGACAGAGTGGGGCCAGTCTGCTCTTTTATGGGTGTGTTACATTGACAGAGTGGGGTCAGTCTGCTCTTCCCTTGCTATGTTACAATGACAGAGTGGGGTCAGTGCGCACTTCCCTGGGTGTGTTACATTGACAGAGTGGGGGTCAGTCTGCTCTTCCTTGGGTGTGTTAAATTAACAGTGTTGGGTCAATCTGCTCTTCCCTGGGTTTGTTACATTGTCAGAGTGGCGTCAGTCTGTTCTTCCCTGGGAGTTTTACAGTAACAGGGTGGTGTCAGTCTGCTCTCCCCTGGGTGTGTTACATTGACAGTGTGGGGTCAGTCTGCTCTTCCCTGGGTGTGTTAAATTGACAGAGTGGGGTCAGTCTGTTCTTCCCTTGGTGTGTTACATTGACAGAGTGGTATCTGTCTGCTCTTCCCTGGGTGTGTTACTTTGACAGAGTGGGGTCAGTCTGTTCTCCCATTGTGTGTTACATTGACAGAGTGGGGTCAGTCTGCTCTTCCCTGGGTGTGTTACAATGACAGAGTGGGGTCAATGTGCACTTCACTGGGTGGGTTACATTGACAGAGTGGGGAAGTCTGCAGTTCACTGTGTGAGTAACTTTGCAGAAGAGGTCATTCTGCTCTTCTCTGGGTGGGTTACATTGACAGAGTGAGGTCAGTCTGCTCTTCCCTGGGTTTGTTACATTGACAGAGTTTGGTCAGTCTGCTCTTCCCTGGGTTTGTTACATTGACAGATTGGGGTCAGTCTTCTCTTTCCTGGGTGTGTTACATTGACAGAATGGGGTCAATCTGCTCTTCCCTGAGTGTGTTACATTGACAGAGTGGGGTCAGTCTTTTCTTCATTGGGTGTGTTAAATTGACAGTGTTGGGTCAGTCTGCTCTTCCCTGGGTGTGTTACATTGACAGAGTGGCGTCAGTCTGTTCTGCCCTGCGAGTGTTACAGTGACAGGGTGGTGTCAGTCTGCTCTCCCCTGGGTGTGTTACATTGACAGAGTGGGGGTCAGTCTGCTTTTCCCAGCGTGTGTTACATTGACAGAGTGTGGTCAGTCTGCTCTTCCCAGGACGTGTCACATTGACAGAGTGGGGTCAGCCTGCTCTTTTATGGGTGGGTTACATTGACAGAATGAATTCAGTCTGCTCTTCCCTGCGTGTGTTGCATTGACAGAGTGGGGTCAGTCTGATCTTCCCTGGTTGTGTTACATTGACAGAGTGAGTTCAGTCTGCTCTTCCCTGGGTGTGTTCCATTGACAGAGAGGGGTCAGTCTGCTCTTCCCTGGGTGTGTTACATTGACAGAGTGAGGTCAGTCTGCTCTTCCCTGGGTTTGTTACATTGACAGAGTGGGGTCAGTCTTCTCTTCCCTGGGTGTGTTACATTGACAGATTGGGGTCATTCTGCTCTTCCCTGAGTGTGTTACATTGACAGGGTGGGGAAATTCTGTACTTCCTTGGGTGTGTTAAATTGACAGTGTTGGGTCATTCTGCTGTTCCCTGGGTGTGTTACATTGACAGAGTGGCGTTAGTCTGTTCTTCCCTGGGAGTGTTACAGTGACAGGATGGTGTCAGTCTGCTCTCCCCTGGGTGTGTTACATTGACAGAGTGGGGTCAGTCTGCTCTTCCCTGGGTGTGTTAAATTGACAGAGTGGGGTCAGTCTCTTCTTCCCTTGGTGTGTTTCATTGACAGAGTGGTATCTGTCTGCTCTTCCCTGGGTGTGTTACATTGACAGAAGGGTCAGTCTGTTCTCCCATTGTGTGTTACATTGACAGAGTGGGGTCAGTCTGCTCTTCCCTGGGTGTGTTACAAAGACAGAGTGGGGTCAATGTGCACTTCACTGGGTGGGTTACATTGACAGAGTGGGGTAAGTCTGCAGTTCACTGTGTGAGTAACTTTGCAGAAGAGGTCATTCTGCTCTTCTCTGGGTGTGTTACATTGACAGAGTTTGGTCAGTCTGCTCTTCCCTGGGTGTGTTACATTGACACGGTTGGGTCAGTGTGCTCTTCCCAGGGCGTGTCACATTGACAGAGTGGGTATAGTCTGCTCTTTTATGGGTGGGTTACATTGACAGAGTGGGGTCAGTCTGCTCTTCCCTGGGTGTGTTACATTGACAGAGTGGGGTCAGTCTGATCTTCCCTGGTTGTGTTACAATGACAGACTGAGTTCAGTCTGCTCTTCCCTGGGTGTGTTACATTGACAGAGTGGGGTCAGTCTGCTCTTCCCTGGGAGGGTTACATTGACAGAGTGGGGTCAGTCTTCTCTTCCCTGGGTGTGTTACATTGACAGATTGGGGTCAGTCTGCTCTTCCCCAAGTTTGTTACATTGACACAGTGGGGTCAGTCTGCTCTTCCCTGGCTGTGTTACATTGACAGAGTGGGGTCAGTCTGCTCTTCCCTGGCTGTGTTACATTGACAGAGTGGGGTCAGTCTGCTCTTCCCTGGGTGTGTTACATTGACAGAGTGGGGTCAGTCTGCTCTTCCCTGGGTGTGTTACATTGACACAGTGGGGTCAGTCTGCTCTTCCCTGGGTGTGTTACATTGACAGAGTGGGGTCAATCTGCTCTTCCCTGGGTGGGTAACATTGACAGAGTGGGGTCAGTCTGCTCTTCCCTGGGTGTGTTTCATTGACAGAGTGGTGTCAGTTTGCTCTTCCCTGGGTGTGTTACATTGACAGAGTGGGGTCAGTCTGCGCTTCCCTGGGTGTGTTACATTGACAGAATGAGGTTAGTCTGCTCTTCCCAGGGCGTGTCACATTGACAGAGTGGGGTCAGTCTGCTCTTTTGTGGGTGGGTTACATTGACAGAGTGGGGTCAGTCTGCTCTTCCCTGGGTGTGTTACATTGACAGAGTGAGGTCAGTCTGCTCTTCCCTGGGTGTGTTACATTGACAGAGTGGGGTCAGTCTGCTCTTCCCTGGGTGGGTTACATTGACAGAGTGAGGTCAGTCTGCTCTTCCCTGGGTTTGTTAAATTGACAGAGTGGGAACAGTCTGCTCTTCCCTGGGTGTGTTACAGTGACAGGGTGGGTTCAGTCTGCTCCTCCATGGGTGTGTTACATTGACAGAGTTGGGTAAGACTGCAGTTGACTGTGTGAGTAATTTTGCAGAACCGGTCATTCTGCTCTTCTCTGGGTGGGTTACATTGACAGAGTGAGGTCAGTCTGCTCTTCCCTGGGTGTGTTACAGTGACAGGGTGAGTTCAGTCTGCTCTTCCCTGGGTGTGTTACATTGACAGAGTGGGGTCAGTCTGCTCTTCCCTGGGTGTGTTACATTGACAGAGTGAGTTCAGTCTGCTCTTCCCTGGGTGTGTTACATTGACAGAGTGGGGTCAGTTTGCTCTTCCCTGGGTGTGTTACATTGACAGAGTGAGGTCAGTCTGCTCTTCCCTGGGTTTGTTACATTGACAGATTGGGGTCAGTCTTCTCTTCCCTGGGTGTGTTACATTGACAGATTGGGGTCAGTCTGCTCTTCCCTGAGTGTGTTACATTGACAGAGTGGGGTCAGTCTGTTCTTCCTTGGGTGTGTTAAATTGACAGTGTTGGGTCAGTCTGCTCTTCCCTGGGTGTGTTACATTGACAGAGTGGCGTCAGTCTGTTCTTCCCTGGGAGTTTTACAGTGACAGGGTGGTGTCAGTCTGCTCTCCCCTGGGTGTGTTAAAGTGACAGAGTGGGGTCAGTCTGCTCTTCCCTGGGTGTGTTACATTGACAGAGTGGGGTCAGTCTGCTCTTCCCTGAGTGTGTTACATTGACAGAGTGATGTCAGTATGTTCTTCCTTGGGTGTGTTAAATTGACAGTGTTGGGTCAGTCTGCTCTTCCCTGGGTGTGTTACATTGACAGAGTGGCGTCAGTCTGTTCTTCCCTGGGAGTGTTACAGTGACAGGGTGGTGTCAGTCTGCTCTCCCCTGGGTGTGTTACATTGACAGAGTGGTATCTGTCTGCTCTCCCCTGGGTGTGTTAAAGTGACAGAGTGGGGTCAGTGTGCACATCACTGGGTGGGTTACATTGACAGAGTGGGGTAAGTCTGCAGTTCACTGTGTGAGTAATTTTGCGGAAGAGGACATTCTGCTCTTCTCTGGGTGGGTTACATTGACAGAGTGAGGTCAGTCTGCTCTTCCCTGGGTTTGTTACATTGACAGAGTTTGGTCAGTCTGCTCTTCCCTGGGTGTGTTACATTGACAGAGTTGGGTCAGTGTGCTCTTCCCAGGGCGTGTCACATTGACAGAGTGGGGTCTGTCTGCTCTTTTATGGGTGTGTTACATTGACAGAGTGAGGTTAGTCTGCTCTTCCCAGGGCGTGTCACATTGACAGAGTGGGGTCAGTCTGCTCTTCCCTGGGTGTGTAACATTGGCAGAGTGAGGTCAGTCTGCTCTTCCCTGGGTTTGTTACATTGACACAGTGGGGTCAGTCTGCTCTTCCCTGGGTGTGTTACATTGAGAGATTGGGGTTAGTCTGCTCTTCCCCAAGTTTGTTACATTGACAGAGTGGGGTCAGTCTGCACTTCCCTGGGTGTGTTACATTGACAGAGTGAGGTCAGTCTGCTCTTCCCTGGGTGTGTTACATTGACAGAGTGAGGTCAGTCTGCTCTTCCCTGGGTTTGTTACATTTACAGAGTATGGTCTGTCAACTCTTCCCTGGGTGTGTTACATTGACAGAGTGGGGTAAGACTGCAGTTGACTGTGTGAGTAATTTTGCAGAAGCGGTCATTCTTCTCTTCTCTGGGTCGGTTACATTGACAGAGTGAGTTCAGTCTGCTCTTCCCTGGGTGTGTTACATTGACAGAGTGGGGTCAGTCTGCTCTTCCCTGGGTGTGTTACATTGACAGAGTGAGGTCAGTCTGCTCTTCCCTGGGTGTGTTACATTGACAGAGTGGGGTCAGTCTGCTCTTCCCTGGGTGGGTTACATTGACAGAGTGAGGTCAGTCTGCTCTTCCCTGGGTTTGTTACATTGACAGAGTGGGGTCAGTCTGTTCTTCCTTGGGTGTGTTAAATTGACAGTGTTGGGTCAGTCTGCTCTTCCCTGGGTGTGTTACATTGACAGAGTGGCGTCAGTCTGTCCTTCCCTGGGAGTGTTACAGTGACAGAGTGGGGTCAGTCTGCTCTTCCCTGGGTTTGTTACATTGACAGAGTGGGGTCAGTCTGCTCTCCCCTGGGTGTGTTACATTGACAGAGTGGGGTCAGTCTGCTCTTCCCTGGGTGTCTTAAATTGACAGAGTGGGGTCAGTCTGTTCTTCCCTTGGTGTGTTACATTGACAGAGTGGTATCTGTCTGCTCTTCCCTGGGTGTGTTAAATTGACAGTGTTGGGTCAGTCTGCTCTTCCCTGGGTGTGTTACATTGACAGAGTGGCGTCAGTCTGTTCTTCCCTGGGAGTGTTACAGTGACAGGGTGGTGTCAGTCTGCTCTCCCCTGGGTGTGTTACATTGACAGAGTGGTATCTGTCTGCTCTTCCCTGGGTGTGTTACAATGACAGAGTGGGGTCAGTGTGCACATCACTGGGTGGGTTACATTGACAGAGTGGGGTAAGTCTGCAGTTCACTGTGTGAGTAATTTTGCGGAAGAGGACATTCTGCTCTTCTCTGGGTGGGTTACATTGACAGAGTGAGGTCAGTCTGCTCTTCCCTGGGTTTGTTACATTGACAGAGTTTGGTCAGTCTGCTCTTCCCTGGGTGTGTTACATTGACAGAGTTGGGTCAGTGTGCTCTTCCCAGGGCGTGTCACATTGACAGAGTGGGGTCAGTCTGCTCTTCCCTGGGTGTGTAACATTGGCAGAGTGAGGTCAGTCTGCTCTTCCCTGGGTTTGTTACATTGACACAGTGGGGTCAGTCTGCTCTTCCCTGGGTGTGTTACATTGAGAGATTGGGGTTAGTCTGCTCTTCCCCAAGTTTGTTACATTGACAGAGTGGGGTAAGTCTGCAGTTCACTGTGTGATTAATTTTGCAGAAGAGGACATTCTGCTCTTCTCTGGGTGGGTTACATTGACAGAGTGAGGTCAGTCTGCTCTTCCCTGGGTTTGTTACATTGACAGAGTTGGGTCAGTCTGCTCTTCCCTGAGTGTGTTACATTTACAGAGTGGGGTCAGTCTGTTCTTCCTTGGGTGTGTTAAATTGACAGTGTTGGGTCAGTCTGCTCTTCCCTGGGTGTGTTACATTGACAGAGTGGCGTCAGTCTGTTCTTCCCTGGGAGTTTTACAGTGACAGGGTGGTGTCAGTCTGCTCTCCCCTGGGTGTGTTAAAGTGACAGAGTGGGGTCAGTCTGCTCTTCCCTGGGTGTGTTACATTGACAGAGTGGGGTCAGTCTGCTCTCCCTGAGTGTGTTACATTGACAGAGTGATGTCAGTATGTTCTTCCTTGGGTGTGTTAAATTGACAGTGTTGGGTCAGTCTGCTCTTCCCTGGGTGTGTTACATTGACAGAGTGGCGTCAGTCTGCAATTCCCTGGGTGTGTTACATTGACAGAGTGGGGTCAGTCTGCTCTTCCCTGGGTTTGTTACATTTACAGAGTGTGGTCAGTCTACTCTTCCCTGTGTGTGTTACATTGACAGAGTGGGGTAAGACTGCAGTTGACTGTGTGAGTAATTTTGCAGAAGCGGTTATTCTGATCTTCTCTGGGTGGGTTACATTGACAGAGTGAGGTCAGTCTGCTCTTCCCTGGGTTTGTTACAGTGACAGAGTTTGGTCAGTCTGCTCTTCCCTGGGTGTGTTACATTGACAGAGTTGGGTCAGTGTGCTCTTCCCAGGGCGTGTCACATTGACAGAGTGGGGTCAGTCTGCTCTTTTATGGGTGGGTTACATTGACAGAGTGGTGTCAGTCTGCTCTTCCCTGGGTGTGTTGCATTGGCTGAGTGAGGACAGTCTGCTCTTCCCTGGGTTTGTTACATTGACACAGTGGGGTCAGTCTGCACTTCCCTGGGTGTGTTACATTGACAGAGTGGGGTCAGTCTGCAATTCCCTGGGTGTGTTACATTGACAGAGTGGGGTCAGTCTGCTCTTCCCTGGGTTTGTTACATTTACAGAGTGTGGTCAGTCTACTCTTCCCTGGGTGTGTTACATTGACAGAGTGGGGTAAGACTGCAGTTGACTGTGTGAGTAATTTTGCAGAAGCGGTTATTCTGCTCTTCTCTGGGTGGGTTACATTGACAGAGTGAGGTCAGTCTGCTCTTCCCTGGGTTTGTTAAATTGACAGAGTGGGAACAGTCTGCTCTTCCCTGGGTGTGTTACAGTGACAGGGTGGGTTCAGTCTGCTCCTCCATGGGTGTGTTACATTGACAGAGTTGGGTAAGACTGCAGTTGACTGTGTGAGTAATTTTGCAGAACCGGTCATTCTGCTCTTCTCTGGGTTTGTTACATTGACAGAGTGAGGTCAGTCTGCTCTTCCCTGGGTGTGTTACAGTGACAGGATGAGTTCAGTCTGCTCTTCCCTGGGTGTGTTACATTGACAGAGTGGGGTCAGTCTGCTCTTCCCTGGGTGTGTTACATTGACAGAGTGAGTTCAGTCTGCTCTTCCCTGGGTGTGTTACATTGACAGAGTGGGGTCAGTTTGCTCTTCCCTGGGTGTGTTACATTGACAGAGTGAGGTCAGTCTGCTCTTCCCTGGGTTTGTTACATTGACAGATTGGGGTCAGTCTTCTCTTCCCTGGGTGTGTTACATTGACAGATTGGGGTCAGTCTGCTCTTCCCTGAGTGTGTTACATTGACAGAGTGGGGTCAGTCTGTTCTTCCTTGGGTGTGTTAAATTGACAGTGTTGGGTCAGTCTGCTCTTCCCTGGGAGTTTTACAGTGACAGGGTGGTGTCAGTCTGCTCTCCCCTGGGTGTGTTAAAGTGACAGAGTGGGGTCAGTCTGCTCTTCCCTGGGTGTGTTACATTGACAGAGTGGGGTCAGTCTGCTCTTCCCTGAGTGTGTTACATTGACAGAGTGATGTCAGTATGTTCTTCCTTGGGTGTGTTAAATTGACAGTGTTGGGTCAGTCTGCTCTTCCCTGGGTGTGTTACATTGACAGAGTGGCGTCAGTCTGTTCTTCCCTGGGAGTGTTACAGTGACAGGGTGGTGTCAGTCTGCTCTCCCCTGGGTGTGTTACATTGACAGAGTGGTATCTGTCTGCTCTTCCCTGGGTGTGTTACAATGACAGAGTGGGGTCAGTGTGCACATCACTGGGTGGGTTACATTGACAGAGTGGGGTAAGTCTGCAGTTCACTGTGTGAGTAATTTTGCGGAAGAGGACATTCTGCTCTTCTCTGGGTGGGTTACATTGACAGAGTGAGGTCAGTCTGCTCTTCCCTGGGTTTGTTACATTGACAGAGTTTGGTCAGTCTGCTCTTCCCTGGGTGTGTTACATTGACAGAGTTGGGTCAGTGTGCTCTTCCCAGGGCGTGTCACATTGACAGAGTGGGGTCTGTCTGCTCTTTTATGGGTGTGTTACATTGACAGAGTGAGGTTAGTCTGCTCTTCCCAGGGCGTGTCACATTGACAGAGTGGGGTCAGTCTGCTCTTCCCTGGGTGTGTAACATTGGCAGAGTGAGGTCAGTCTGCTCTTCCCTGGGTTTGTTACATTGACAGAGAGGGGACAGTGTGCTCTTCCCTGGGTGTGTTACATTGAGAGATTGGGGTTAGTCTGCTCTTCCCCAAGTTTGTTACATTGACAGAGTGGGGTCAGTCTGCACTTCCCTGGGTGTGTTACATTGACAGAGTGAGGTCAGTCTGCTCTTCCCTGGGTGTGTTACATTGACAGAGTGAGGTCAGTCTGCTCTTCCCTGGGTTTGTTACATTTACAGAGTATGGTCTGTCAACTCTTCCCTGGGTGTGTTACATTGACAGAGTGGGGTAAGACTGCAGTTGACTGTGTGAGTAATTTTGCAGAAGCGGTCATTCTTCTCTTCTCTGGGTCGGTTACATTGACAGAGTGAGTTCAGTCTGCTCTTCCCTGGGTGTGTTACATTGACAGAGTGGGGTCAGTCTGCTCTTCCCTGGGTGTGTTACATTGACAGAGTGAGGTCAGTCTGCTCTTCCCTGGGTGTGTTACATTGACAGAGTGGGGTCAGTCTGCTCTTCCCTGGGTGGGTTACATTGACAGAGTGAGGTCAGTCTGCTCTTCCCTGGGTTTGTTACATTGACAGAGTGGGGTCAGTCTGTTCTTCCTTGTGTGTGTTAAATTGACAGTGTTGGGTCAGTCTGCTCTTCCCTGGGTGTGTTACATTGACAGAGTGGCGTCAGTCCGTCCTTCCCTGGGAGTTTTACAGTGACAGGGTGGTGTCAGTCTGCTCTCCCCTGGGTGTCTTAAATTGACAGAGTGGGGTCAGTCTGTTCTTCCCTTGGTGTGTTACATTGACAGAGTGGTATCTGTCTGCTCTTCCCTGGGTGTGTTAAATTGACAGAGTGGGGTCAGTCTGTTCTCCCATTGTGTGTTACATTGACAGAGTGGGGTCAGTCTGCTCTTCCCTGGGTGTGTTACAATGACAGAGTGGGGTCAATGTGCACTTCACTGGGTGGGTTACATTGACAGAGTGGGGAAGTCTGCAGTTCACTGTGTGAGTAACTTTGCAGAAGAGGTCATTCTGCTCTTCTCTGGGTGGGTTACATTGACAGAGTGAGGTCAGTCTGCTCTTCCCTGGGTTTGTTACATTGACAGAGTTGGGTCAGTGTGCTCTTCCCAGGGCGTGTCACATTGACAGAGTGGGGACAGTCTGCTCTTTTATGGGTGGGTTACATTGACAGAGTGGGGTCAGTCTGCTCTTCCCTGAGTGTGTTACATTGACAGAGTGGGGTCAGTCTGATCTTCCCTGGTTGTGTTACATTGACAGAGTGAGTTCAGTCTGCTCTTCCCTGGGTGTGTTACATTGACAGAGTGGGGTCAGTCTGCTCTTCCCTGGGAGGGTTACATTGACACAGTGGGGTCAGTCTGCTCTTCCCTGGGTGTGTTACATTGAGAGATTGGGGTTAGTCTGCTCTTCCCCAAGTTTGTTACATTGACAGAGTGGGGTAAGTCTGCAGTTCACTGTGTGATTAATTTTGCAGAAGAGGACATTCTGCTTTTCTCTGGGTGGGTTACATTGACAGAGTGAGGTCAGTCTGCTCTTCCCTGGGTTTGTTACATTGACAGAGTTGGGTCAGTCTGCTCTTCCCTGGGTGTGTTACATTGACAGAGTTGGGTCAGTGTGCTCTTCCAGGGCGTGTCACATTGACAGAGTGGTGTCAGTCTGCGCTTCCCTGGGTGTGTTACATTGACAGAATGAGGTTAGAATGCTCTTCCCAGGGCGTGTCACATTGACAGAGTGGGGTCAGTCTGCTCTTTTATGGGTGGGTTACATTGACAGAGTGGTGTCAGTCTGCTCTTCCCTGGGTGTGTTGCATTGGCAGAGTGAGGTCAGTCTGCTCTTCCCTGGGTTTGTTACATTGACACAGTGGGGTCAGTCTGCACTTCCCTGGGTGTGTTACATTGACTGAGTGGGGTCAGTCTGCTCTTCCCTGGGTGTGTTACATTGACAGAGTGGGGTCAGTCTGCTCTTCAATGTGTGTGTTACATTGACAGAGTGTGGTCAGTCTACTCTTCCCCGGGTGTGTTACATTGACAGAGTGGGGTAAGACTGCAGTTGACTGTGTGAGTAATTTTGCAGAAGCGGTTATTCTGCTCTTCTCTGATTGGGTTACATTGACAGAGTGAGGTCAGTCTGCTCTTCCCTGGGTTTGTTAAATTGACAGAGTGGGAACAGTCTGCTCTTCCCTGGGTGTGTTACAGTGACAGGGTGGGTTCAGTCTGCTCCTCCATGGGTGTGTTACATTGACAGAGTTGGGTAAGACTGCATTTGACTGTGTGAGTAATTTTGCAGAACCGGTCATTCTGCTCTTCTCTGGGTGGGTTACATTGACAGAGTGAGGTCAGTCTGCTCTTCCCTGGGTGTGTTACAGTGACAGGGTGAGTTCAGTCTGCTCTTCCCTGGGTGTGTTACATTGACAGAGTGGGGTCAGTCTGCTCTTCCCTGGGTGTGTTACATTGACAGAGTGAGTTCAGTCTGCTCTTCCCTGGGTGTGTTACATTGACAGAGTGGGGTCAGTTTGCTCTTCCCTGGGTGTGTTACATTGACAGAGTGAGGTCAGTCTGCTCTTCCATGGGTTTGTTACATTGACAGATTGGGGTCAGTCTTCTCTTCCCTGGGTGTGTTACATTGACAGATTGGGGTCAGTCTGCTCTTCCCTGAGTGTGTTACATTGACAGAGTGGGGTCAGTCTGTTCTTCCTTGGGTGTGTTAAATTGACAGTGTTGGGTCAGTCTGCTCTTCCCTGGGTGTGTTACATTGACAGAGTGGCGTCAGTCTGTTCTTCCCTGGGAGTTTTACAGTGACAGGGTGGTGTCAGTCTGCTCTCCCCTGGGTGTGTTAAAGTGACAGAGTGGGGTCAGTCTGCTCTTCCCTGGGTGTGTTACATTGACAGAGTGGGGTCAGTCTGCTCTTCCCTGAGTGTGTTACATTGACAGAGTGATGTCAGTATGTTCTTCCTTGGGTGTGTTAAATTGACAGTGTTGGGTCAGTCTGCTCTTCCCTGGGTGTGTTACATTGACAGAGTGGCGTCAGTCTGTTCTTCCCTGGGAGTGTTACAGTGACAGGGTGGTGTCAGTCTGCTCTCCCCTGGGTGTGTTACATTGACAGAGTGGTATCTGTCTGCTCTTCCCTGGGTGTGTTACAATGACAGAGTGGGGTCAGTGTGCACATCACTGGGTGGGTTACATTGACAGAGTGGGGTAAGTCTGCAGTTCACTGTGTGAGTAATTTTGCGGAAGAGGACATTCTGCTCTTCTCTGGGTGGGTTACATTGACAGAGTGAGGTCAGTCTGCTCTTCCCTGGGTTTGTTACATTGACAGAGTTTGGTCAGTCTGCTCTTCCCTGGGTGTGTTACATTGACAGAGTTGGGTCAGTGTGCTCTTCCCAGGGCGTGTCACATTGACAGAGTGGGGTCTGTCTGCTCTTTTATGGGTGTGTTACATTGACAGAGTGAGGTTAGTCTGCTCTTCCCAGGGCGTGTCACATTGACAGAGTGGGGTCAGTCTGCTCTTCCCTGGGTGTGTAACATTGGCAGAGTGAGGTCAGTCTGCTCTTCCCTGGGTTTGTTACATTGACACAGTGGGGTCAGTGTGCTCTTCCCTGGGTGTGTTACATTGAGAGATTGGGGTTAGTCTGCTCTTCCCCAAGTTTGTTACATTGACAGAGTGGGGTCAGTCTGCACTTCCCTGGGTGTGTTACATTGACAGAGTGAGGTCAGTCTGCTCTTCCCTGGGTGTGTTACATTGACAGAGTGAGGTCAGTCTGCTCTTCCCTGGGTTTGTTACATTTACAGAGTATGGTCTGTCAACTCTTCCCTGGGTGTGTTACATTGACAGAGTGGGGTAAGACTGCAGTTGACTGTGTGAGTAATTTTGCAGAAGCGGTCATTCTTCTCTTCTCTGGGTCGGTTACATTGACAGAGTGAGTTCAGTCTGCTCTTCCCTGGGTGTGTTACATTGACAGAGTGGGGTCAGTCTGCTCTTCCCTGGGTGTGTTACATTGACAGAGTGAGGTCAGTCTGCTCTTCCCTGGGTGTGTTACATTGACAGAGTGGGGTCAGTCTGCTCTTCCCTGGGTGGGTTACATTGACAGAGTGAGGTCAGTCTGCTCTTCCCTGGGTTTGTTACATTGACAGAGTGGGGTCAGTCTGTTCTTCCTTGGGTGTGTTAAATTGACAGTGTTGGGTCAGTCTGCTCTTCCCTGGGTGTGTTACATTGACAGAGTGGCGTCAGTCTGTCCTTCCCTGGGAGTTTTACAGTGACAGGGAGGTGTCAGTCTGCTCTCCCCTGGGTGTGTTACATTGACAGAGTGGGGTCAGTCTGCTCTTCCCTGGGTGTCTTAAATTGACAGAGTGGGGTCAGTCTGTTCTTCCCTTGGTGTGTTACATTGACAGAGTGGTATCTGTCTGCTCTTCCCTGGGTGTGTTAAATTGACAGTGTTGGGTCAGTCTGCTCTTCCCTGGGTGTGTTACATTGACAGAGTGGCGTCAGTCTGTTCTTCCCTGGGAGTGTTACAGTGACAGGGTGGTGTCAGTCTGCTCTCCCCTGGGTGTGTTACATTGACAGAGTGGTATCTGTCTGCTCTTCCCTGGGTGTGTTACAATGACAGAGTGGGGTCAGTGTGCACATCACTGGGTGGGTTACATTGACAGAGTGGGGTAAGTCTGCAGATCACTGTGTGAGTAATTTTGCGGAAGAGGACATTCTGCTCTTCTCTGGGTGGGTTACATTGACAGAGTGAGGTCAGTCTGCTCTTCCCTGGGTTTGTTACATTGACAGAGTTTGGTCAGTCTGCTCTTCCCTGGGTGTGTTACATTGACAGAGTTGGGTCAGTGTGCTCTTCCCAGGGCGTGTCACATTGACAGAGTGGGGTCAGTCTGCTCTTCCCTGGGTGTGTAACATTGGCAGAGTGAGGTCAGTCTGCTCTTCCCTGGGTTTGTTACATTGACACAGTGGGGTCAGTCTGCTCTTCCCTGGGTGTGTTACATTGAGAGATTGGGGTTAGTCTGCTCTTCCCCAAGTTTGTTACATTGACAGAGTGGGGTAAGTCTGCAGTTCGCTGTGTGATTAATTTTGCAGAAGAGGACATTCTGCTCTTCTCTGGGTGGGTTACATTGACAGAGTGAGGTCAGTCTGCTCTTCCCTGGGTTTGTTACATTTACAGAGTTGGGTCAGTCTGCTCTTCCCTGGGTGTGTTACATTGACAGAGTTGGGTCAGTGTGCTCTTCCAGGGCGTGTCACATTGACAGAGTGGTGTCAGTCTGCGCTTCCCTGCGTGTGTTACATTGACAGAATGAGGTTAGTCTGCTCTTCCCAGGGCGTGTCACATTGACAGAGTGGGGTCAGTCTGCTCTTTTATGGGTGGGTTACATTGACAGAGTGGTGTCAGTCTGCTCTTCCCTGGGTGTGTTGCATTGAGAGATTGGGGTTAGTCTGCTCTTCCCCAAGTTTGTTACATTGACAGAGTGGGGTCAGTCTGCACTTCCCTGGGTGTGTTACATTGACAGAGTGAGGTCAGTCTGCTCTTCCCTGGGTGTGTTACATTGACAGAGTGAGGTCAGTCTGCTCTTCCCTGGGTTTGTTACATTTACAGAGTATGGTCTGTCAACTCTTCCCTGGGTGTGTTACATTGACAGAGTGGGGTAAGACTGCAGTTGACTGTGTGAGTAATTTTGCAGAAGCGGTCATTCTTCTCTTCTCTGGGTCGGTTACATTGACAGAGTGAGTTCAGTCTGCTCTTCCCTGGGTGTGTTACATTGACAGAGTGGGGTCAGTCTGCTCTTCCCTGGGTGTGTTACATTGACAGAGTGAGGTCAGTCTGCTCTTCCCTGGGTGTGTTACATTGACAGAGTGGGGTCAGTCTGCTCTTCCCTGGGTGGGTTACATTGACAGAGTGAGGTCAGTCTGCTCTTCCCTGGGTTTGTTACATTGACAGAGTGGGGTCAGTCTGTTCTTCCTTGGGTGTGTTAAATTGACAGTGTTGGGTCAGTCTGCTCTTCCCTGGGTGTGTTACATTGACAGAGTGGCGTCAGTCTGTCCTTCCCTGGGAGTTTTACAGTGACAGGGAGGTGTCAGTCTGCTCTCCCCTGGGTGTGTTACATTGACAGAGTGGGGTCAGTCTGCTCTTCCCTGGGTGTCTTAAATTGACAGAGTGGGGTCAGTCTGTTCTTCCCTTGGTGTGTTACATTGACAGAGTGGTATCTGTCTGCTCTTCCCTGGGTGTGTTAAATTGACAGTGTTGGGTCAGTCTGCTCTTCCCTGGGTGTGTTACATTGACAGAGTGGCGTCAGTCTGTTCTTCCCTGGGAGTGTTACAGTGACAGGGTGGTGTCAGTCTGCTCTCCCCTGGGTGTGTTACATTGACAGAGTGGTATCTGTCTGCTCTTCCCTGGGTGTGTTACAATGACAGAGTGGGGTCAGTGTGCACATCACTGGGTGGGTTACATTGACAGAGTGGGGTAAGTCTGCAGATCACTGTGTGAGTAATTTTGCGGAAGAGGACATTCTGCTCTTCTCTGGGTGGGTTACATTGACAGAGTGAGGTCAGTCTGCTCTTCCCTGGGTTTGTTACATTGACAGAGTTTGGTCAGTCTGCTCTTCCCTGGGTGTGTTACATTGACAGAGTTGGGTCAGAGTGCTCTTCCCAGGGCGTGTCACATTGACAGAGTGGGGTCAGTCTGCTCTTCCCTGGGTGTGTAACATTGGCAGAGTGAGGTCAGTCTGCTCTTCCCTGGGTTTGTTACATTGACACAGTGGGGTCAGTCTGCTCTTCCCTGGGTGTGTTACATTGAGAGATTGGGGTTAGTCTGCTCTTCCCCAAGTTTGTTACATTGACAGAGTGGGGTAAGTCTGCAGTTCGCTGTGTGATTAATTTTGCAGAAGAGGACATTCTGCTCTTCTCTGGGTGGGTTACATTGACAGAGTGAGGTCAGTCTGCTCTTCCCTGGGTTTGTTACATTTACAGAGTTGGGTCAGTCTGCTCTTCCCTGGGTGTGTTACATTGACAGAGTTGGGTCAGTGTGCTCTTCCAGGGCGTGTCACATTGACAGAGTGGTGTCAGTCTGCGCTTCCCTGCGTGTGTTACATTGACAGAATGAGGTTAGTCTGCTCTTCCCAGGGCGTGTCACATTGACAGAGTGGGGTCAGTCTGCTCTTTTATGGGTGGGTTACATTGACAGAGTGGTGTCAGTCTGCTCTTCCCTGGGTGTGTTGCATTGGCTGAGTGAGGACAGTCTGCTCTTCCCTGGGTTTGTTACATTGACACAGTGGGGTCAGTCTGCACTTCCCTGGGTGTGTTACATTGACAGAGTGGGGTCAGTCCGCTCTTCCCTGGGTGTGTTACATTGACAGAGTGGGGTCAGTCTGCAATTCCCTGGGTGTGTTACATTGACAGAGTGGGGTCAGTCTGCTCTTCCCTGGGTTTGTTACATTTACAGAGTGTGGTCAGTCTACTCTTCCCTGGGTGTGTTACATTGACAGAGTGGGGTAAGACTGCAGTTGACTGTGTGAGTAATTTTGCAGAAGCGGTTATTCTGCTCTTCTCTGGGTGGGTTACATTGACAGAGTGAGGTCAGTCTGCTCTTCCCTGGGTTTGTTAAATTGACAGAGTGGGAACAGTCTGCTCTTCCCTGGGTGTGTTACAGTGACAGGGTGGGTTCAGTCTGCTCCTCCATGGGTGTGTTACATTGACAGAGTTGGGTAAGACTGCAGTTGACTGTGTGAGTAATTTTGCAGAACCGGTCATTCTGCTCTTCTCTGGGTTTGTTACATTGACAGAGTGAGGTCAGTCTGCTCTTCCCTGGGTGTGTTACAGTGACAGGGTGAGTTCAGTCTGCTCTTCCCTGGGTGTGTTACATTGACAGAGTGGGGTCAGTCTGCTCTTCCCTGGGTGTGTTACATTGACAGAGTGAGTTCAGTCTGCTCTTCCCTGGATGTGTTACATTGACAGAGTGGGGTCAGTTTGCTCTTCCCTGGGTGTGTTACATTGACAGAGTGAGGTCAGTCTGCTCTTCCCTGGGTTTGTTACATTGACAGATTGGGGTCAGTCTTCTCTTCCCTGGGTGTGTTACATTGACAGATTGGGGTCAGTCTGCTCTTCCCTGAGTGTGTTACATTGACAGAGTGGGGTCAGTCTGTTCTTCCTTGGGTGTGTTAAATTGACAGTGTTGGGTCAGTCTGCTCTTCCCTGGGTGTGTTACATTGACAGAGTGGCGTCAGTCTGTTCTTCCCTGGGAGTTTTACAGTGACAGGGTGGTGTCAGTCTGCTCTCCCCTGGGTGTGTTAAAGTGACAGAGTGGGGTCAGTCTGCTCTTCCCTGGGTGTGTTACATTGACAGAGTGGGGTCAGTCTGCTCTTCCCTGAGTGTGTTACATTGACAGAGTGATGTCAGTATGTTCTTCCTTGGGTGTGTTAAATTGACAGTGTTGGGTCAGTCTGCTCTTCCCTGGGTGTGTTACATTGACAGAGTGGCGTCAGTCTGTTCTTCCCTGGGAGTGTTACAGTGACAGGGTGGTGTCAGTCTGCTCTCCCCTGGGTGTGTTACATTGACAGAGTGGTATCTGTCTGCTCTTCCCTGGGTGTGTTACAATGACAGAGTGGGGTCAGTGTGCACATCACTGGGTGGGTTACATTGACAGAGTGGGGTAAGTCTGCAGTTCACTGTGTGAGTAATTTTGCGGAAGAGGACATTCTGCTCTTCTCTGGGTGGGTTACATTGACAGAGTGAGGTCAGTCTGCTCTTCCCTGGGTTTGTTACATTGACAGAGTTTGGTCAGTCTGCTCTTCCCTGGGTGTGTTACATTGACAGAGTTGGGTCAGTGTGCTCTTCCCAGGGCGTGTCACATTGACAGAGTGGGGTCTGTCTGCTCTTTTATGGGTGTGTTACATTGACAGAGTGAGGTTAGTCTGCTCTTCCCAGGGCGTGTCACATTGACAGAGTGGGGTCAGTCTGCTCTTCCCTGGGTGTGTAACATTGGCAGAGTGAGGTCAGTCTGCTCTTCCCTGGGTTTGTTACATTGACAGAGAGGGGACAGTGTGCTCTTCCCTGGGTGTGTTACATTGAGAGATTGGGGTTAGTCTGCTCTTCCCCAAGTTTGTTACATTGACAGAGTGGGGTCAGTCTGCACTTCCCTGGGTGTGTTACATTGACAGAGTGAGGTCAGTCTGCTCTTCCCTGGGTGTGTTACATTGACAGAGTGAGGTCAGTCTGCTCTTCCCTGGGTTTGTTACATTTACAGAGTATGGTCTGTCAACTCTTCCCTGGGTGTGTTACATTGACAGAGTGGGGTAAGACTGCAGTTGACTGTGTGAGTAATTTTGCAGAAGCGGTCATTCTTCTCTTCTCTGGGTCGGTTACATTGACAGAGTGAGTTCAGTCTGCTCTTCCCTGGGTGTGTTACATTGACAGAGTGGGGTCAGTCTGCTCTTCCCTGGGTGTGTTACATTGACAGAGTGAGGTCAGTCTGCTCTTCCCTGGGTGTGTTACATTGACAGAGTGGGGTCAGTCTGCTCTTCCCTGGGTGGGTTACATTGACAGAGTGAGGTCAGTCTGCTCTTCCCTGGGTTTGTTACATTGACAGAGTGGGGTCAGTCTGTTCTTCCTTGTGTGTGTTAAATTGACAGTGTTGGGTCAGTCTGCTCTTCCCTGGGTGTGTTACATTGACAGAGTGGCGTCAGTCCGTCCTTCCCTGGGAGTTTTACAGTGACAGGGTGGTGTCAGTCTGCTCTCCCCTGGGTGTCTTAAATTGACAGAGTGGGGTCAGTCTGTTCTTCCCTTGGTGTGTTACATTGACAGGGTGGTATCTGTCTGCTCTTCCCTGGGTGTGTTAAATTGACAGAGTCGGGTCAGTCTGTTCTCCCATTGTGTGTTACATTGACAGAGTGGGGTCAGTCTGCTCTTCCCTGGGTGTGTTACAATGACAGAGTGGGGTCTATGTGCACTTCACTGGGTGGGTTACATTGACAGAGTGGGGAAGTCTGCAGTTCACTGTGTGAGTAACTTTGCAGAAGAGGTCATTCTGCTCTTCTCTGGGTGGGTTACATTGACAGAGTGAGGTCAGTCTGCTCTTCCCTGGGTTTGTTACATTGACAGAGTTGGGTCAGTGTGCTCTTCCCAGGGCGTGTCACATTGACAGAGTGGGGACAGTCTGCTCTTTTATGGGTGGGTTACATTGACAGAGTGGGGTCAGTCTGCTCTTCCCTGAGTGTGTTACATTGACAGAGTGGGGTCAGTCTGATCTTCCCTGGTTGTGTTACATTGACAGAGTGAGTTCAGTCTGCTCTTCCCTGGGTGTGTTACATTGACAGAGTGGGGTCAGTCTGCTCTTCCCTGGGAGGGTTACATTGACAGAGTGGGGTCAGTCTTCTCTTCCCGTCGTGTGTTACATTGACAGATTGGGGTCCGTCTACTCTTCCCCAAGTTTGTTACATTGACACAGTGTCAGTCTGCTCTTCCCTGGCTGTGTTACATTGACAGAGTGGGGTCAGTCTGCTCTTCCCTGGGTGTGTTACATTGACAGTGTGGGGTCAGTCTGCTCTTCCGTGGGTGTGTTACATTGACAGAGTGGGGTCAGTCTGCTCTTCCCTGGGTGTGTTACATTGACAGAGTGGGGTCAGTCTGCTCTTTCCTGGATGGGTTACATTGACAGATTGGGGTCAGTCTGTTCTTCCCTGGGTTTGTTACATTGACAGAGAGGGGTCAGTCTGCCCTTCCCTGGGTGTGTTACATTGACAGAGTGGGGGTCAGTCTGCTCTTCCCTGGGTTTGTTACTTTGATAGGGTGGGGTCAGTGTGCACTTCCCTGGGTGTGTTACATTGACAGAGTGGGGTCAGTCTGCTCTTCCCTGGGTGTGTTACATTGACAGAGTGTGGTCAGCCTGCTCTTCCCTGTGTGTGTTACATTGACAGATTGGGGTTAGTCTGCACTTCCCTGGGTGTGTTACATTGACAGAGTGGGGTCAGTCTGCTCTTCCCTGTGTGTGTTACATTGACAGAGTCGGGTCAGTGTGCACTTCCCTGGGTGTGTTACATTGATAGAGTGGGGTCAGTCTGCTCTTCCCTGGGTGTGTCACGTTGACTGAGTGGGGTCAGCCTGCTCTTCCCTGGGTGTGTTACAATGACAGAGTGGGGTCAGTCTGCACTTCCCTGGGTGTGTTACATTGACAGAGTGGGGTCAGTCTGCACTTCCCTGGGTGTGTTACATTGACAGAGTGGGGTCAGTCTGCTCTTCCCTGTGTGTGTTACATTGACAGAGTGGGGTCAGTCTGCTCTTCCCTGGGTGTGTTATATTGACAGAGTCGTGTCAGTCTGCACTTCCCTGGGTGTGTTACATTGACAGAGTGGAGTCAGTCTGCTCTTCCCTGGGTGTGTTACATTGACAGAGTGGGGTCAGTCTGCCCTTCCCTGGGTGTGTTGCATTGACAGAGTGGGGGTCAGTCTGCTCTTCCCTGGGTTTGTTACTTTGACAGAGTGGGGTCAGTCTTCTCTTCCCTGGGTGTGTTACATTGACAGATTGGGGTCAGTCTGCTCTTCCCTGAGTGTGTTACATTGACAGAGTGGGGTCAGTCTGTTCTTCCTTGGGTGTGTTAAATTGACAGGGCTGGTTCAGTCTGCTCTTCCCTGGGTGTGTTACATTGACAGAGTGGCGTCAGTCTGTTCTTCCCTGGGAGTTTTACAGTGACAGGGTGGTGTCAGTCTGCTCTCCCCTGGGTGTGTTAAAGTGACAGAGTGGGGTCAGTCTGCTCTTCCCTGGGTGTGTTACATTGACAGAGTGGGGTCAGTCTGCTCTTCCCTGGGTGTGTTACATTGACAGAGTGAGTTCAGTCTGCTCTTCCCTGGGTGTGTTACATTGACAGAGTGGGGTCAGTTTGCTCTTCCCTGGGTGTGTTACATTGACAGAGTGAGGTCAGTCTGCTCTTCCCTGGGTTTGTTACATTGACAGATTGGGGTCAGTCTTCTCTTCCCTGGGTGTGTTACATTGACAGATTGGGGTCAGTCTGCTCTTCCCTGAGTGTGTTACATTGACAGAGTGGGGTCAGTCTGTTCTTCCTTGGGTGTGTTAAATTGACAGTGTTGGGTCAGTCTGCTCTTCCCTGGGTGTGTTACATTGACAGAGTGGCGTCAGTCTGTTCTTCCCTGGGAGTTTTACAGTGACAGGGTGGTGTCAGTCTGCTCTCCCCTGGGTGTGTTAAAGTGACAGAGTGGGGTCAGTCTGCTCTTCCCTGGGTGTGTTACATTGACAGAGTGGGGTCAGTCTACTCTTCCCTGAGTGTGTTACATTGACAGAGTGATGTCAGTATGTTCTTCCTTGGGTGTGTTAAATTGACAGTGTTGGGTCAGTCTGCTCTTCCCTGGGTGTGTTACATTGACAGAGTGGCGTCAGTCTGTTCTTCCCTGGGAGTGTTACAGTGACAGGGTGGTGTCAGTCTGCTCTCCCCTGGGTGTGTTACATTGACAGAGTGGTATCTGTCTGCTCTTCCCTGGGTGTGTTACAATGACAGAGTGGGGTCAGTGTGCACATCACTGGGTGGGTTACATTGACAGAGTGGGGTAAGTCTGCAGTTCACTGTGTGAGTAATTTTGCGGAAGAGGACATTCTGCTCTTCTCTGGGTGGGTTACATTGACAGAGTGAGGTCAGTCTGCTCTTCCCTGGGTTTGTTACATTGACAGAGTTTGGTCAGTCTGCTCTTCCCTGGGTGTGTTACATTGACAGAGTTGGGTCAGTGTGCTCTTCCCAGGGCGTGTCACATTGACAGAGTGGGGTCTGTCTGCTCTTTTATGGGTGTGTTACATTGACAGAGTGAGGTTAGTCTGCTCTTCCCAGGGCGTGTCACATTGACAGAGTGGGGTCAGTCTGCTCTTCCCTGGGTGTGTAACATTGGCAGAGTGAGGTCAGTCTGCTCTTCCCTGGGTTTGTTACATTGACAGAGAGGGGACAGTGTGCTCTTCCCTGGGTGTGTTACATTGAGAGATTGGGGTTAGTCTGCTCTTCCCCAAGTTTGTTACATTGACAGAGTGGGGTCAGTCTGCACTTCCCTGGGTGTGTTACATTGACAGAGTGAGGTCAGTCTGCTCTTCCCTGGGTGTGTTACATTGACAGAGTGAGGTCAGTCTGCTCTTCCCTGGGTTTGTTACATTTACAGAGTATGGTCTGTCAACTCTTCCCTGGGTGTGTTACATTGACAGAGTGGGGTAAGACTGCAGTTGACTGTGTGAGTAATTTTGCAGAAGCGGTCATTCTTCTCTTCTCTGGGTCGGTTACATTGACAGAGTGAGTTCAGTCTGCTCTTCCCTGGGTGTGTTACATTGACAGAGTGGGGTCAGTCTGCTCTTCCCTGGGTGTGTTACATTGACAGAGTGAGGTCAGTCTGCTCTTCCCTGGGTGTGTTACATTGACAGAGTGGGGTCAGTCTGCTCTTCCCTGGGTGGGTTACATTGACAGAGTGAGGTCAGTCTGCTCTTCCCTGGGTTTGTTACATTGACAGAGTGGGGTCAGTCTGTTCTTCCTTGTGTGTGTTAAATTGACAGTGTTGGGTCAGTCTGCTCTTCCCTGGGTGTGTTACATTGACAGAGTGGCGTCAGTCTGTCCTTCCCTGGGAGTTTTACAGTGACAGGGTGGTGTCAGTCTGCTCTTCCCTGGGTGTGTTACATTGACAGAGTGGCGTCAGTCTGTCCTTCCCTGGGAGTTTTACAGTGACAGAGTGGGGTCAGTCTGTTCTTCCCTTGGTGTGTTACATTGACAGAGTGGTATCTGTCTGCTCTTCCCTGGGTGTGTTAAATTGACAGAGTGGGGTCAGTCTGTTCTCCCATTGTGTGTTACATTGACAGAGTGGGGTCAGTCTGCTCTTCCCTGGGTGTGTTACAATGACAGAGTGGGGTCAATGTGCACTTCACTGGGTGGGTTACATTGACAGAGTGGGGAAGTCTGCAGTTCACTGTGTGAGTAACTTTGCAGAAGAGGTCATTCTGCTCTTCTCTGGGTGGGTTACATTGACAGAGTGAGGTCAGTCTGCTCTTCCCTGGGTTTGTTACATTGACAGAGTTGGGTCAGTGTGCTCTTCCCAGGGCGTGTCACATTGACAGAGTGGGGACAGTCTGCTCTTTTATGGGTGGGTTACATTGACAGAGTGGGGTCAGTCTGCTCTTCCCTGAGTGTGTTACATTGACAGAGTGGGGTCAGTCTGATCTTCCCTGGTTGTGTTACATTGACAGAGTGAGTTCAGTCTGCTCTTCCCTGGGTGTGTTACATTGACAGAGTGGGGTCAGTCTGCTCTTCCCTGGGAGGGTTACATTGACAGAGTGGGGTCAGTCTTCTCTTCCCGTCGTGTGTTACATTGACAGATTGGGGTCCGTCTGCTCTTCCCCAAGTTTGTTACATTGACACAGTGGGGACAGTCTGCTCTTCCCTGGCTGTGTTACATTGACAGAGTGGGGTCAGTCTGCTCTTCCCTGGGTGTGTTACATTGACAGTGTGGGGTCAGTCTGCTCTTCCGTGGGTGTGTTACATTGATAGAGTGGGGTCAGTCTGCTCTTCCCTGGGTGTGTCACGTTGACTGAGTGGGGTCAGCCTGCTCTTCCCTGGGTGTGTTACAATGACAGAGTGGGGTCAGTCTGCACTTCCCTGGGTGTGTTACATTGACAGAGAGGGGTCAGTCTGCACTTCCCTGGGTGTGTTACATTGACAGAGTGGGGTCAGTCTGCTCTTCCCTGTGTGTGTTACATTGACAGAGTGGGGTCAGTCTGCTCTTCCCTGGGTGTGTTATATTGACAGAGTCGTGTCAGTCTGCACTTCCCTGGGTGTGTTACATTGACAGAGTGGAGTCAGTCTGCTCTTCCCTGGGTGTGTTACATTGACAGAGTGGGGTCAGTCTGCCCTTCCCTGGGTGTGTTACATTGACAGAGTGAGTTCAGTCTGCTCTTCCCTGGGTGTGTTACATTGACAGAGTGGGGTCAGTCTGCTCTTCCCTGGGAGGGTTACATTGACAGAGTGGGGTCAGTCTTCTCTTCCCGTCGTGTGTTACATTGACAGATTGGGGTCCGTCTGCTCTTCCCCAAGTTTGTTACATTGACACAGTGGGGTCAGTCTGCTCTTCCCTGGCTGTGTTACATTGACAGAGTGGGGTCAGTCTGCTCTTCCCTGGGTGTGTTACATTGACAGTGTGGGGTCAGTCTGCTCTTCCGTGGGTGTGTTACATTGATAGAGTGGGGTCAGTCTGCTCTTCCCTGGGTGTGTCACGTTGACTGAGTGGGGTCAGCCTGCTCTTCCCTGGGTGTGTTACAATGACAGAGTGGGGTCAGTCTGCACTTCCCTGGGTGTGTTACATTGACAGAGAGGGGTCAGTCTGCACTTCCCTGGGTGTGTTACATTGACAGAGTGGGGTCAGTCTGCTCTTCCCTGTGTGTGTTACATTGACAGAGTGGGGTCAGTCTGCTCTTCCCTGGGTGTGTTATATTGACAGAGTCGTGTCAGTCTGCACTTCCCTGGGTGTGTTACATTGACAGAGTGGAGTCAGTCTGCTCTTCCCTGGGTGTGTTACATTGACAGAGTGGGGTCAGTCTGCCCTTCCCTGGGTGTGTTGTATTGACAGAGTGGGGGTCAGTCTGCTCTTCCCTGGGTTTGTTACTTTGACAGAGTGGGGTCAGTCTTCTCTTCCCTGGGTGTGTTACATTGACAGATTGGGGTCAGTCTGCTCTTCCCTGAGTGTGTTACATTGACAGAGTGGGGTCAGTCAGTTCTTCCTTGGGTGTGTTAAATTGACAGGGTTTGTTCAGTCTGCTCTTCCCTGGGTGTGTTACATTGACAGAGTGGCGTCAGTCTGTTCTTCCCTGGGAGTTTTACAGTGACAGGGTGGTGTCAGTCTGCTCTCCCCTGGGTGTGTTAAAGTGACAGAGTGGGGTCAGTCTGCTCTTCCCTGGGTGTGTTACATTGACAGAGTGGGGTCAGTCTGCTCTTCCCTGGGTGTGTTACATTGACAGAGTGAGTTCAGTCTGCTCTTCCCTGGGTGTGTTACATTGACAGAGTGGGGTCAGTTTGCTCTTCCCTGGGTGTGTTACATTGACAGAGTGAGGTCAGTCTGCTCTTCCCTGGGTTTGTTACATTGACAGATTGGGGTCAGTCTTCTCCTCCCTGGGTGTTTTACATTGACAGATTGGGGTCAGTCTGCTCTTCCCTGAGTGTGTTACATTGACAGAGTGGGGTCAGTCTGTTCTTCCTTGGGTGTGTTAAATTGACAGTGTTGGGTCAGTCTGCTCTTCCCTGGGTGTGTTACATTGACAGAGTGGCGTCAGTCTGTTCTTCCCTGGGAGTTTTACAGTGACAGGGTGGTGTCAGTCTGCTCTCCCCTGGGTGTGTTAAAGTGACAGAGTGGGGTCAGTCTGCTCTTCCCTGGGTGTGTTACATTGACAGAGTGGGGTCAGTCTGCTCTTCCCTGAGTGTGTTACATTGACAGAGTGATGTCAGTATGTTCTTCCTTGGGTGTGTTAAATTGACAGTGTTGGGTCAGTCTGCTCTTCCCTGGGTGTGTTACATTGACAGAGTGGCGTCAGTCTGTTCTTCCCTGGGAGTGTTACAGTGACAGGGTGGTGTCAGTCTGCTCTCCCCTGGGTGTGTTACATTGACAGAGTGGTATCTGTCTGCTCTTCCCTGGGTGTGTTACAATGACAGAGTGGGGTCAGTGTGCACATCACTGGGTGGGTTACATTGACAGAGTGGGGTAAGTCTGCAGTTCACTGTGTGAGTAATTTTGCGGAAGAGGACATTCTGCTCTTCTCTGGGTGGGTTACATTGACAGAGTGAGGTCAGTCTGCTCTTCCCTGGGTTTGTTACATTGACAGAGTTTGGTCAGTCTGCTCTTCCCTGGGTGTGTTACATTGACAGAGTTGGGTCAGTGTGCTCTTCCCAGGGCGTGTCACATTGACAGAGTGGGGTCTGTCTGCTCTTTTATGGGTGTGTTACATTGACAGAGTGAGGTTAGTCTGCTCTTCCCAGGGCGTGTCACATTGACAGAGTGGGGTCAGTCTGCTCTTCCCTGGGTGTGTAACATTGGCAGAGTGAGGTCAGTCTGCTCTTCCCTGGGTTTGTTACATTGACAGAGAGGGGACAGTGTGCTCTTCCCTGGGTGTGTTACATTGAGAGATTGGGGTTAGTCTGCTCTTCCCCAAGTTTGTTACATTGACAGAGTGGGGTCAGTCTGCACTTCCCTGGGTGTGTTACATTGACAGAGTGAGGTCAGTCTGCTCTTCCCTGGGTGTGTTACATTGACAGAGTGAGGTCAGTCTGCTCTTCCCTGGGTTTGTTACATTTACAGAGTATGGTCTGTCAACTCTTCCCTGGGTGTGTTACATTGACAGAGTGGGGTAAGACTGCAGTTGACTGTGTGAGTAATTTTGCAGAAGCGGTCATTCTTCTCTTCTCTGGGTCGGTTACATTGACAGAGTGAGTTCAGTCTGCTCTTCCCTGGGTGTGTTACATTGACAGAGTGGGGTCAGTCTGCTCTTCCCTGGGTGTGTTACATTGACAGAGTGAGGTCAGTCTGCTCTTCCCTGGGTGTGTTACATTGACAGAGTGGGGTCAGTCTGCTCTTCCCTGGGTGGGTTACATTGACAGAGTGAGGTCAGTCTGCTCTTCCCTGGGTTTGTTACATTGACAGAGTGGGGTCAGTCTGTTCTTCCTTGTGTGTGTTAAATTGACAGTGTTGGGTCAGTCTGCTCTTCCCTGGGTGTGTTACATTGACAGAGTGGCGTCAGTCTGTCCTTCCCTGGGAGTTTTACAGTGACAGGGTGGTGTCAGTCTGCTCTCCCCTGGGTGTCTTAAATTGACAGAGTGGGGTCAGTCTGTTCTTCCCTTGGTGTGTTACATTGACAGAGTGGTATCTGTCTGCTCTTCCCTGGGTGTGTTAAATTGACAGAGTGGGGTCAGTCTGTTCTCCCATTGTGTGTTACATTGACAGAGTGGGGTCAGTCTGCTCTTCCCTGGGTGTGTTACAATGACAGAGTGGGGTCAATGTGCACTTCACTGGGTGGGTTACATTGACAGAGTGGGGAAGTCTGCAGTTCACTGTGTGAGTAACTTTGCAGAAGAGGTCATTCTGCTCTTCTCTGGGTGGGTTACATTGACAGAGTGAGGTCAGTCTGCTCTTCCCTGGGTTTGTTACATTGACAGAGTTGGGTCAGTGTGCTCTTCCCAGGGCGTGTCACATTGACAGAGTGGGGACAGTCTGCTCTTTTATGGGTGGGTTACATTGACAGAGTGGGGTCAGTCTGCTCTTCCCTGAGTGTGTTACATTGACAGAGTGGGGTCAGTCTGATCTTCCCTGGTTGTGTTACATTGACAGAGTGAGTTCAGTCTGCTCTTCCCTGGGTGTGTTACATTGACAGAGTGGGGTCAGTCTGCTCTTCCCTGGGAGGGTTACATTGACAGAGTGGGGTCAGTCTTCTCTTCCCGTCGTGTGTTACATTGACAGATTGGGGTCCGTCTGCTCTTCCCCAAGTTTGTTACATTGACACAGTGGGGTCAGTCTGCTCTTCCCTGGCTGTGTTACATTGACAGAGTGGGGTCAGTCTGCTCTTCCCTGGGTGTGTTACATTGACAGTGTGGGGTCAGTCTGCTCTTCCGTGGGTGTGTTACATTGACAGAGTGGGGTCAGTCTGCTCTTCCCTGGGTGTGTTACATTGACAGAGTGGGGTCAGTCTGCTCTTTCCTGGGTGGGTTACATTGACAGATTGGGGTCAGTCTGTTCTTCCCTGGGTTTGTTACATTGACAGAGAGGGGTCAGTCTGCCCTTCCCTGGGTGTGTTACATTGACAGAGTGGGGGTCAGTCTGCTCTTCCCTGGGTTTGTTACTTTGATAGGGTGGGGTCAGTGTGCACTTCCCTGGGTGTGTTACATTGACAGAGTGGGGTCAGTCTGCTCTTCCCTGGGTGTGTTACATTGACAGAGTGTGGTCAGCCTGCTCTTCCCTGTGTGTGTTACATTGACAGATTGGGGTTAGTCTGCACTTCCCTGGGTGTGTTACATTGACAGAGTGGGGTCAGTCTGCTCTTCCCTGTGTGTGTTACATTGACAGAGTCGGGTCAGTGTGCACTTCCCTGGGTGTGTTACATTGATAGAGTGGGGTCAGTCTGCTCTTCCCTGGGTGTGTCACGTTGACTGAGTGGGGTCAGCCTGCTCTTCCCTGGGTGTGTTACAATGACAGAGTGGGGTCAGTCTGCACTTCCCTGGGTGTGTTACATTGACAGAGTGGGGTCAGTCTGCACTTCCCTGGGTGTGTTACATTGACAGAGTGGGGTCAGTCTGCTCTTCCCTGTGTGTGTTACATTGACAGAGTGGGGTCAGTCTGCTCTTCCCTGGGTGTGTTATATTGACAGAGTCGTGTCAGTCTGCACTTCCCTGGGTGTGTTACATTGACAGAGTGGAGTCAGTCTGCTCTTCCCTGGGTGTGTTACATTGACAGAGTGGGGTCAGTCTGCCCTTCCCTGGGTGTGTTGCATTGACAGAGTGGGGGTCAGTCTGCTCTTCCCTGGGTTTGTTACTTTGACAGAGTGGGGTCAGTCTTCTCTTCCCTGGGTGTGTTACATTGACAGATTGGGGTCAGTCTGCTCTTCCCTGAGTGTGTTACATTGACAGAGTGGGGTCAGTCTGTTCTTCCTTGGGTGTGTTAAATTGACAGTGTTGGGTCAGTCTGCTCTTCCCTGGGTGTGTTACATTGACAGAGTGGCGTCAGTCTGTTCTTCCCTGGGAGTTTTACAGTGACAGGGTGGTGTCAGTCTGCTCTCCCCTGGGTGTGTTAAAGTGACAGAGTGGGGTCAGTCTGCTCTTCCCTGGGTGTGTTACATTGACAGAGTGGGGTCAGTCTGCTCTTCCCTGAGTGTGTTACATTGACAGAGTGATGTCAGTATGTTCTTCCTTGGGTGTGTTAAATTGACAGTGTTGGGTCAGTCTGCTCTTCCCTGGGTGTGTTACATTGACAGAGTGGCGTCAGTCTGTTCTTCCCTGGGAGTGTTACAGTGACAGGGTGGTGTCAGTCTGCTCTCCCCTGGGTGTGTTACATTGACAGAGTGGTATCTGTCTGCTCTTCCCTGGGTGTGTTACAATGACAGAGTGGGGTCAGTGTGCACATCACTGGGTGGGTTACATTGACAGAGTGGGGTAAGTCTGCAGTTCACTGTGTGAGTAATTTTGCGGAAGAGGACATTCTGCTCTTCTCTGGGTGGGTTACATTGACAGAGTGAGGTCAGTCTGCTCTTCCCTGGGTTTGTTACATTGACAGAGTTTGGTCAGTCTGCTCTTCCCTGGGTGTGTTACATTGACAGAGTTGGGTCAGTGTGCTCTTCCCAGGGCGTGTCACATTGACAGAGTGGGGTCTGTCTGCTCTTTTATGGGTGTGTTACATTGACAGAGTGAGGTTAGTCTGCTCTTCCCAGGGCGTGTCACATTGACAGAGTGGGGTCAGTCTGCTCTTCCCTGGGTGTGTAACATTGGCAGAGTGAGGTCAGTCTGCTCTTCCCTGGGTTTGTTACATTGACAGAGAGGGGACAGTGTGCTCTTCCCTGGGTGTGTTACATTGAGAGATTGGGGTTAGTCTGCTCTTCCCCAAGTTTGTTACATTGACAGAGTGGGGTCAGTCTGCACTTCCCTGGGTGTGTTACATTGACAGAGTGAGGTCAGTCTGCTCTTCCCTGGGTGTGTTACATTGACAGAGTGAGGTCAGTCTGCTCTTCCCTGGGTTTGTTACATTTACAGAGTATGGTCTGTCAACTCTTCCCTGGGTGTGTTACATTGACAGAGTGGGGTAAGACTGCAGTTGACTGTGTGAGTAATTTTGCAGAAGCGGTCATTCTTCTCTTCTCTGGGTCGGTTACATTGACAGAGTGAGTTCAGTCTGCTCTTCCCTGGGTGTGTTACATTGACAGAGTGGGGTCAGTCTGCTCTTCCCTGGGTGTGTTACATTGACAGAGTGAGGTCAGTCTGCTCTTCCCTGGGTGTGTTACATTGACAGAGTGGGGTCAGTCTGCTCTTCCCTGGGTGGGTTACATTGACAGAGTGAGGTCAGTCTGCTCTTCCCTGGGTTTGTTACATTGACAGAGTGGGGTCAGTCTGTTCTTCCTTGTGTGTGTTAAATTGACAGTGTTGGGTCAGTCTGCTCTTCCCTGGGTGTGTTACATTGACAGAGTGGCGTCAGTCTGTCCTTCCCTGGGAGTTTTACAGTGACAGGGTGGTGTCAGTCTGCTCTCCCCTGGGTGTCTTAAATTGACAGAGTGGAGTCAGTCTGTTCTTCCCTTGGTGTGTTACATTGACAGAGTGGTATCTGTCTGCTCTTCCCTGGGTGTGTTAAATTGACAGAGTGGGGTCAGTCTGTTCTCCCATTGTGTGTTACATTGACAGAGTGGGGTCAGTCTGCTCTTCCCTGGGTGTGTTACAATGACAGAGTGGGGTCAATGTGCACTTCACTGGGTGGGTTACATTGACAGAGTGGGGAAGTCTGCAGTTCACTGTGTGAGTAACTTTGCAGAAGAGGTCATTCTGCTCTTCTCTGGGTGGGTTACATTGACAGAGTGAGGTCAGTCTGCTCTTCCCTGGGTTTGTTACATTGACAGAGTTGGGTCAGTGTGCTCTTCCCAGGGCGTGTCACATTGACAGAGTGGGGACAGTCTGCTCTTTTATGGGTGGGTTACATTGACAGAGTGGGGTCAGTCTGCTCTTCCCTGAGTGTGTTACATTGACAGAGTGGGGTCAGTCTGCTCTTCCCTGGGAGGGTTACATTGACAGAGTGGGGTCAGTCTTCTCTTCCCGTCGTGTGTTACATTGACAGATTGGGGTCCGTCTGCTCTTCCCCAAGTTTGTTACATTGACACAGTGGGGACAGTCTGCTCTTCCCTGGCTGTGTTACATTGACAGAGTGGGGTCAGTCTGCTCTTCCCTGGGTGTGTTACATTGACAGTGTGGGGTCAGTCTGCTCTTCCGTGGGTGTGTTACATTGATAGAGTGGGGTCAGTCTGCTCTTCCCTGGGTGTGTCACGTTGACTGAGTGGGGTCAGCCTGCTCTTCCCTGGGTGTGTTACAATGACAGAGTGGGGTCAGTCTGCACTTCCCTGGGTGTGTTACATTGACAGAGAGGGGTCAGTCTGCACTTCCCTGGGTGTGTTACATTGACAGAGTGGGGTCAGTCTGCTCTTCCCTGTGTGTGTTACATTGACAGAGTGGGGTCAGTCTGCTCTTCCCTGGGTGTGTTATATTGACAGAGTCGTGTCAGTCTGCACTTCCCTGGGTGTGTTACATTGACAGAGTGGAGTCAGTCTGCTCTTCCCTGGGTGTGTTACATTGACAGAGTGGGGTCAGTCTGCCCTTCCCTGGGTGTGTTACATTGACAGAGTGAGTTCAGTCTGCTCTTCCCTGGGTGTGTTACATTGACAGAGTGGGGTCAGTCTGCTCTTCCCTGGGAGGGTTACATTGACAGAGTGGGGTCAGTCTTCTCTTCCCGTCGTGTGTTACATTGACAGATTGGGGTCCGTCTGCTCTTCCCCAAGTTTGTTACATTGACACAGTGGGGTCAGTCTGCTCTTCCCTGGCTGTGTTACATTGACAGAGTGGGGTCAGTCTGCTCTTCCCTGGGTGTGTTACATTGACAGTGTGGGGTCAGTCTGCTCTTCCGTGGGTGTGTTACATTGATAGAGTGGGGTCAGTCTGCTCTTCCCTGGGTGTGTCACGTTGACTGAGTGGGGTCAGCCTGCTCTTCCCTGGGTGTGTTACAATGACAGAGTGGGGTCAGTCTGCACTTCCCTGGGTGTGTTACATTGACAGAGAGGGGTCAGTCTGCACTTCCCTGGGTGTGTTACATTGACAGAGTGGGGTCAGTCTGCTCTTCCCTGTGTGTGTTACATTGACAGAGTGGGGTCAGTCTGCTCTTCCCTGGGTGTGTTATATTGACAGAGTCGTGTCAGTCTGCACTTCCCTGGGTGTGTTACATTGACAGAGTGGAGTCAGTCTGCTCTTCCCTGGGTGTGTTACATTGACAGAGTGGGGTCAGTCTGCCCTTCCCTGGGTGTGTTGTATTGACAGAGTGGGGGTCAGTCTGCTCTTCCCTGGGTTTGTTACTTTGACAGAGTGGGGTCAGTCTTCTCTTCCCTGGGTGTGTTACATTGACAGATTGGGGTCAGTCTGCTCTTCCCTGAGTGTGTTACATTGACAGAGTGGGGTCAGTCAGTTCTTCCTTGGGTGTGTTAAATTGACAGGGTTTGTTCAGTCTGCTCTTCCCTGGGTGTGTTACATTGACAGAGTGGCGTCAGTCTGTTCTTCCCTGGGAGTTTTACAGTGACAGGGTGGTGTCAGTCTGCTCTCCCCTGGGTGTGTTAAAGTGACAGAGTGGGGTCAGTCTGCTCTTCCCTGGGTGTGTTACATTGACAGAGTGGGGTCAGTCTGCTCTTCCCTGGGTGTGTTACATTGACAGAG
Source organism: Chiloscyllium punctatum (assembly GCF_047496795.1). NCBI lineage: Eukaryota > Metazoa > Chordata > Chondrichthyes > Orectolobiformes > Hemiscylliidae > Chiloscyllium > Chiloscyllium punctatum. Next base: position 19,628,116 of record NC_092769.1, read on the forward strand.
TGAGTTCAGTCTGCTCTTCCCTGGGTGTGTTACATTGACAGAGTGGGGTCAGTTTGCTCTTCCCTGGGTGTGTTACATTGACAGAGTGAGGTCAGTCTGCTCTTCCCTGGGTTTGTTACATTGACAGATTGGGGTCAGTCTTCTCCTCCCTGGGTGTTTTACATTGACAGATTGGGGTCAGTCTGCTCTTCCCTGAGTGTGTTACATTGACAGAGTGGGGTCAGTCTGTTCTTCCTTGGGTGTGTTAAATTGACAGTGTTGGGTCAGTCTGCTCTTCCCTGGGTGTGTTACATTGACAGAGTGGCGTCAGTCTGTTCTTCCCTGGGAGTTTTACAGTGACAGGGTGGTGTCAGTCTGCTCTCCCCTGGGTGTGTTAAAGTGACAGAGTGGGGTCAGTCTGCTCTTCCCTGGGTGTGTTACATTGACAGAGTGGGGTCAGTCTGCTCTTCCCTGAGTGTGTTACATTGACAGAGTGATGTCAGTATGTTCTTCCTTGGGTGTGTTAAATTGACAGTGTTGGGTCAGTCTGCTCTTCCCTGGGTGTGTTACATTGACAGAGTGGCGTCAGTCTGTTCTTCCCTGGGAGTGTTACAGTGACAGGGTGGTGTCAGTCTGCTCTCCCCTGGGTGTGTTACATTGACAGAGTGGTATCTGTCTGCTCTTCCCTGGGTGTGTTACAATGACAGAGTGGGGTCAGTGTGCACATCACTGGGTGGGTTACATTGACAGAGTGGGGTAAGTCTGCAGTTCACTGTGTGAGTAATTTTGCGGAAGAGGACATTCTGCTCTTCTCTGGGTGGGTTACATTGACAGAGTGAGGTCAGTCTGCTCTTCCCTGGGTTTGTTACATTGACAGAGTTTGGTCAGTCTGCTCTTCCCTGGGTGTGTTACATTGACAGAGTTGGGTCAGTGTGCTCTTCCCAGGGCGTGTCACATTGACAGAGTGGGGTCTGTCTGCTCTTTTATGGGTGTGTTACATTGACAGAGTGAGGTTAGTCTGCTCTTCCCAGGGCGTGTCACATTGACAGAGTGGGGTCAGTCTGCTCTTCCCTGGGTGTGTAACATTGGCAGAGTGAGGTCAGTCTGCTCTTCCCTGGGTTTGTTACATTGACAGAGAGGGGACAGTGTGCTCTTCCCTGGGTGTGTTACATTGAGAGATTGGGGTTAGTCTGCTCTTCCCCAAGTTTGTTACATTGACAGAGTGGGGTCAGTCTGCACTTCCCTGGGTGTGTTACATTGACAGAGTGAGGTCAGTCTGCTCTTCCCTGGGTGTGTTACATTGACAGAGTGAGGTCAGTCTGCTCTTCCCTGGGTTTGTTACATTTACAGAGTATGGTCTGTCAACTCTTCCCTGGGTGTGTTACATTGACAGAGTGGGGTAAGACTGCAGTTGACTGTGTGAGTAATTTTGCAGAAGCGGTCATTCTTCTCTTCTCTGGGTCGGTTACATTGACAGAGTGAGTTCAGTCTGCTCTTCCCTGGGTGTGTTACATTGACAGAGTGGGGTCAGTCTGCTCTTCCCTGGGTGTGTTACATTGACAGAGTGAGGTCAGTCTGCTCTTCCCTGGGTGTGTTACATTGACAGAGTGGGGTCAGTCTGCTCTTCCCTGGGTGGGTTACATTGACAGAGTGAGGTCAGTCTGCTCTTCCCTGGGTTTGTTACATTGACAGAGTGGGGTCAGTCTGTTCTTCCTTGTGTGTGTTAAATTGACAGTGTTGGGTCAGTCTGCTCTTCCCTGGGTGTGTTACATTGACAGAGTGGCGTCAGTCTGTCCTTCCCTGGGAGTTTTACAGTGACAGGGTGGTGTCAGTCTGCTCTCCCCTGGGTGTCTTAAATTGACAGAGTGGGGTCAGTCTGTTCTTCCCTTGGTGTGTTACATTGACAGAGTGGTATCTGTCTGCTCTTCCCTGGGTGTGTTAAATTGACAGAGTGGGGTCAGTCTGTTCTCCCATTGTGTGTTACATTGACAGAGTGGGGTCAGTCTGCTCTTCCCTGGGTGTGTTACAATGACAGAGTGGGGTCAATGTGCACTTCACTGGGTGGGTTACATTGACAGAGTGGGGAAGTCTGCAGTTCACTGTGTGAGTAACTTTGCAGAAGAGGTCATTCTGCTCTTCTCTGGGTGGGTTACATTGACAGAGTGAGGTCAGTCTGCTCTTCCCTGGGTTTGTTACATTGACAGAGTTGGGTCAGTGTGCTCTTCCCAGGGCGTGTCACATTGACAGAGTGGGGACAGTCTGCTCTTTTATGGGTGGGTTACATTGACAGAGTGGGGTCAGTCTGCTCTTCCCTGAGTGTGTTACATTGACAGAGTGGGGTCAGTCTGATCTTCCCTGGTTGTGTTACATTGACAGAGTGAGTTCAGTCTGCTCTTCCCTGGGTGTGTTACATTGACAGAGTGGGGTCAGTCTGCTCTTCCCTGGGAGGGTTACATTGACAGAGTGGGGTCAGTCTTCTCTTCCCGTCGTGTGTTACATTGACAGATTGGGGTCCGTCTGCTCTTCCCCAAGTTTGTTACATTGACACAGTGGGGTCAGTCTGCTCTTCCCTGGCTGTGTTACATTGACAGAGTGGGGTCAGTCTGCTCTTCCCTGGGTGTGTTACATTGACAGTGTGGGGTCAGTCTGCTCTTCCGTGGGTGTGTTACATTGACAGAGTGGGGTCAGTCTGCTCTTCCCTGGGTGTGTTACATTGACAGAGTGGGGTCAGTCTGCTCTTTCCTGGGTGGGTTACATTGACAGATTGGGGTCAGTCTGTTCTTCCCTGGGTTTGTTACATTGACAGAGAGGGGTCAGTCTGCCCTTCCCTGGGTGTGTTACATTGACAGAGTGGGGGTCAGTCTGCTCTTCCCTGGGTTTGTTACTTTGATAGGGTGGGGTCAGTGTGCACTTCCCTGGGTGTGTTACATTGACAGAGTGGGGTCAGTCTGCTCTTCCCTGGGTGTGTTACATTGACAGAGTGTGGTCAGCCTGCTCTTCCCTGTGTGTGTTACATTGACAGATTGGGGTTAGTCTGCACTTCCCTGGGTGTGTTACATTGACAGAGTGGGGTCAGTCTGCTCTTCCCTGTGTGTGTTACATTGACAGAGTCGGGTCAGTGTGCACTTCCCTGGGTGTGTTACATTGATAGAGTGGGGTCAGTCTGCTCTTCCCTGGGTGTGTCACGTTGACTGAGTGGGGTCAGCCTGCTCTTCCCTGGGTGTGTTACAATGACAGAGTGGGGTCAGTCTGCACTTCCCTGGGTGTGTTACATTGACAGAGTGGGGTCAGTCTGCACTTCCCTGGGTGTGTTACATTGACAGAGTGGGGTCAGTCTGCTCTTCCCTGTGTGTGTTACATTGACAGAGTGGGGTCAGTCTGCTCTTCCCTGGGTGTGTTATATTGACAGAGTCGTGTCAGTCTGCACTTCCCTGGGTGTGTTACATTGACAGAGTGGAGTCAGTCTGCTCTTCCCTGGGTGTGTTACATTGACAGAGTGGGGTCAGTCTGCCCTTCCCTGGGTGTGTTGCATTGACAGAGTGGGGGTCAGTCTGCTCTTCCCTGGGTTTGTTACTTTGACAGAGTGGGGTCAGTCTTCTCTTCCCTGGGTGTGTTACATTGACAGATTGGGGTCAGTCTGCTCTTCCCTGAGTGTGTTACATTGACAGAGTGGGGTCAGTCTGTTCTTCCTTGGGTGTGTTAAATTGACAGTGTTGGGTCAGTCTGCTCTTCCCTGGGTGTGTTACATTGACAGAGTGGCGTCAGTCTGTTCTTCCCTGGGAGTTTTACAGTGACAGGGTGGTGTCAGTCTGCTCTCCCCTGGGTGTGTTAAAGTGACAGAGTGGGGTCAGTCTGCTCTTCCCTGGGTGTGTTACATTGACAGAGTGGGGTCAGTCTGCTCTTCCCTGAGTGTGTTACATTGACAGAGTGATGTCAGTATGTTCTTCCTTGGGTGTGTTAAATTGACAGTGTTGGGTCAGTCTGCTCTTCCCTGGGTGTGTTACATTGACAGAGTGGCGTCAGTCTGTTCTTCCCTGGGAGTGTTACAGTGACAGGGTGGTGTCAGTCTGCTCTCCCCTGGGTGTGTTACATTGACAGAGTGGTATCTGTCTGCTCTTCCCTGGGTGTGTTACAATGACAGAGTGGGGTCAGTGTGCACATCACTGGGTGGGTTACATTGACAGAGTGGGGTAAGTCTGCAGTTCACTGTGTGAGTAATTTTGCGGAAGAGGACATTCTGCTCTTCTCTGGGTGGGTTACATTGACAGAGTGAGGTCAGTCTGCTCTTCCCTGGGTTTGTTACATTGACAGAGTTTGGTCAGTCTGCTCTTCCCTGGGTGTGTTACATTGACAGAGTTGGGTCAGTGTGCTCTTCCCAGGGCGTGTCACATTGACAGAGTGGGGTCTGTCTGCTCTTTTATGGGTGTGTTACATTGACAGAGTGAGGTTAGTCTGCTCTTCCCAGGGCGTGTCACATTGACAGAGTGGGGTCAGTCTGCTCTTCCCTGGGTGTGTAACATTGGCAGAGTGAGGTCAGTCTGCTCTTCCCTGGGTTTGTTACATTGACAGAGAGGGGACAGTGTGCTCTTCCCTGGGTGTGTTACATTGAGAGATTGGGGTTAGTCTGCTCTTCCCCAAGTTTGTTACATTGACAGAGTGGGGTCAGTCTGCACTTCCCTGGGTGTGTTACATTGACAGAGTGAGGTCAGTCTGCTCTTCCCTGGGTGTGTTACATTGACAGAGTGAGGTCAGTCTGCTCTTCCCTGGGTTTGTTACATTTACAGAGTATGGTCTGTCAACTCTTCCCTGGGTGTGTTACATTGACAGAGTGGGGTAAGACTGCAGTTGACTGTGTGAGTAATTTTGCAGAAGCGGTCATTCTTCTCTTCTCTGGGTCGGTTACATTGACAGAGTGAGTTCAGTCTGCTCTTCCCTGGGTGTGTTACATTGACAGAGTGGGGTCAGTCTGCTCTTCCCTGGGTGTGTTACATTGACAGAGTGAGGTCAGTCTGCTCTTCCCTGGGTGTGTTACATTGACAGAGTGGGGTCAGTCTGCTCTTCCCTGGGTGGGTTACATTGACAGAGTGAGGTCAGTCTGCTCTTCCCTGGGTTTGTTACATTGACAGAGTGGGGTCAGTCTGTTCTTCCTTGTGTGTGTTAAATTGACAGTGTTGGGTCAGTCTGCTCTTCCCTGGGTGTGTTACATTGACAGAGTGGCGTCAGTCTGTCCTTCCCTGGGAGTTTTACAGTGACAGGGTGGTGTCAGTCTGCTCTCCCCTGGGTGTCTTAAATTGACAGAGTGGAGTCAGTCTGTTCTTCCCTTGGTGTGTTACATTGACAGAGTGGTATCTGTCTGCTCTTCCCTGGGTGTGTTAAATTGACAGAGTGGGGTCAGTCTGTTCTCCCATTGTGTGTTACATTGACAGAGTGGGGTCAGTCTGCTCTTCCCTGGGTGTGTTACAATGACAGAGTGGGGTCAATGTGCACTTCACTGGGTGGGTTACATTGACAGAGTGGGGAAGTCTGCAGTTCACTGTGTGAGTAACTTTGCAGAAGAGGTCATTCTGCTCTTCTCTGGGTGGGTTACATTGACAGAGTGAGGTCAGTCTGCTCTTCCCTGGGTTTGTTACATTGACAGAGTTGGGTCAGTGTGCTCTTCCCAGGGCGTGTCACATTGACAGAGTGGGGACAGTCTGCTCTTTTATGGGTGGGTTACATTGACAGAGTGGGGTCAGTCTGCTCTTCCCTGAGTGTGTTACATTGACAGAGTGGGGTCAGTCTGATCTTCCCTGGTTGTGTTACATTGACAGAGTGAGTTCAGTCTGCTCTTCCCTGGGTGTGTTACATTGACAGAGTGGGGTCAGTCTGCTCTTCCCTGGGAGGGTTACATTGACAGAGTGGGGTCAGTCTTCTCTTCCCGTCGTGTGTTACATTGACAGATTGGGGTCCGTCTGCTCTTCCCCAAGTTTGTTACATTGACACAGTGGGGTCAGTCTGCTCTTCCCTGGCTGTGTTACATTGACAGAGTGGGGTCAGTCTGCTCTTCCGTGGGTGTGTTACATTGACAGAGTGGGGTCAGTCTGCTCTTCCCTGGGTGTGTTACATTGACAGAGTGGGGTCAGTCTGCTCTTTCCTGGGTGGGTTACATTGACAGATTGGGGTCAGTCTGTTCTTCCCTGGGTTTGTTACATTGACAGAGAGGGGTCAGTCTGCCCTTCCCTGGGTGTGTTACATTGACAGAGTGGGGGTCAGTCTGCTCTTCCCTGGGTTTGTTACTTTGATAGGGTGGGGTCAGTGTGCACTTCCCTGGGTGTGTTACATTGACAGAGTGGGGTCAGTCTGCTCTTCCCTGGGTGTGTTACATTGACAGAGTGTGGTCAGCCTGCTCTTCCCTGTGTGTGTTACATTGACAGATTGGGGTTAGTCTGCACTTCCCTGGGTGTGTTACATTGACAGAGTGGGGTCAGTCTGCTCTTCCCTGTGTGTGTTACATTGACAGAGTCGGGTCAGTGTGCACTTCCCTGGGTGTGTTACATTGATAGAGTGGGGTCAGTCTGCTCTTCCCTGGGTGTGTCACGTTGACTGAGTGGGGTCAGCCTGCTCTTCCCTGGGTGTGTTACAATGACAGAGTGGGGTCAGTCTGCACTTCCCTGGGTGTGTTACATTGACAGAGTGGGGTCAGTCTGCACTTCCCTGGGTGTGTTACATTGACAGAGTGGGGTCAGTCTGCTCTTCCCTGTGTGTGTTACATTGACAGAGTGGGGTCAGTCTGCTCTTCCCTGGGTGTGTTATATTGACAGAGTCGTGTCAGTCTGCACTTCCCTGGGTGTGTTACATTGACAGAGTGGAGTCAGTCTGCTCTTCCCTGGGTGTGTTACATTGACAGAGTGGGGTCAGTCTGCCCTTCCCTGGGTGTGTTGCATTGACAGAGTGGGGGTCAGTCTGCTCTTCCCTGGGTTTGTTACTTTGACAGAGTGGGGTCAGTCTTCTCTTCCCTGGGTGTGTTACATTGACAGATTGGGGTCAGTGTGCACTTCCCTGGGAGTGTTACAGTGACAGAGTTGGGTCAGTCTGCTCTTCAGTGCATGGGTCAGGTGACGGTTTACCTCTTTCATTGGGGCGGATGTCAAGGAGCATCTTAAACCGGAGAGGGATCGGGGGGGAATTGGAGCTGTTTAGAGAGAGAGTACAGAAGGTAAGACAGCTCCGCTGAAAGCACGGTAGTTAATGCTGCCCCGATTAAAATATTGAAGATGGCAGAGGGGCAGATGAGCTGAGACAGGGTGGGAGCTGGGAGATATTGATGATGTGGAAGGACAGTGTGTGTATCTGATCACATTCTGTCAGTCTGACTAATAGCAGTCATTCCTGACACTGGATTCACTGAGGGGTGAAGGCTACGTGAACAGAGTAGACTGTCCCTGTTATTCTGTTCCTGACTCTCCAGCTCCCACTCTGTTAGTGACCTCTCAGTCTCCCGGGAAATGGGCTGTTTCTCAATTGTGCCGGATTCCTGGCCTTTATCCTTGACCGAGCTGAGAGTTGATGGTCTGAGGAATATCATTCCCAAATGACTCCTGTCCAAGTAAATACCGATTAATGTGTCTGTGTATCCTCCAGTAATCTGTAAACATCATTGCTCAGGGCTGGAGGGACATGGATTGATGACATTGAGGATGTTATGAACCAGACCAAACTCCTCTGCCTTAAGGAATTGGTCTCGACCCCTTTTCCTGATTTCCTGAAGGGAAGTGTAAGGCGTTACAATGTGATTGGTCAAACTGCCAGGCTTGGATCAAAACACACTTTACTCCACACTATCGTTGGAACACAAACATAAGGAAGAGAGATTGGACAAACCGAACTCGATTGGAAAACTTAACTAAATGAACATTATTTAACTATAAACAGCAACTGTTCGGATATAGTAACATTCCATAAACCACACAATTCTGGTCTTTCTGCTATCGGGAGAATGGGGTGAAACTTGTAAAGATTCAGAAAAGATTTCCAAGGATGTTTGCAGAGTCAGGATTTCTGATTGTTTTGAGGCTGGAGTTTATTTTATCCTTGTGTAGATTTGACACATTAACCCTCCCTCCCCACCACTACAGAAGCTGTTGGAACTGTTCAGTGTTTCCAGTGGCTTCTGTAATTATTTCAGGTTCCTGACTGGAGCAGTCTCTCACTTTTCGAACAAAACAAACCCATCCTTGTGCTGCAACCAATATTTCAATAAGAAATGGGAAGCAGCAGAGGGGAAAGCTTCTGAGATGCCGAGCAATGCTGCCCGGTTCCACACTGCAATTCACAGGAACCATCACCAGGAAAAGCAAGGAGCAATCTGACAGATCCGGTTTACCACAGAATGAAAGATTTATTTCCTCGATTTATCCCAGTGCCTTACCTTTAAAAGGCTGTTTACAAACCACAACACTGCAATGGCTGGGAATCGGACCCAGGTCAACTGCTTGGAAGACAGCTCTGCTCCCCACTATCCCACCATCACCCTCCTAACAGCTCCCTCCCCATTCCCAAACACACTTAACAAGGCCGTGATCATCACCAACTGGATTGGGGCTGAAATCCAAACATACACATCCTCTGTATCTAACCCAGTGATGGAGCTCTCCTGATTGAGTTTGATGTGAACAGGATGGGGGAAGTGGGAGATTTAATCAGTACCTAACGCCGAGCTCAAAATGGCCTGGGAATTTGAAATGCTGCAGTGTAGAGGGAGATTTACTCTGTATCTGACCCCATTCTCTACCTGCCCTGGGGATTTAAATGGAGACAGTTTAATGGGACCTTTATTTTGTCTGGAACCCTGTGCTCCCTCTGCCCTGGGAGTGTTTGCTGGGATCACTGTCTAACCTCTGTGATATGGATCCTATGAAGATTGATGGGAGACAGTGTAAATGGAATTGTCAGGATCCAATTCCTTCACGTGGATGAGAGAAGGTGGGAAAAAATGATACCAGTGGGACTGAAGGGTCAGTAGCAGA